>NW_015150767.1:247557-277846 GCF_000732505.1 Cyprinodon variegatus | reverse complement strand
GAAGGAAGGAAGGAAGGAAGGAAGGAAGGAAGGAAGGAAGGAAGGAAGCCTTTAGAGGATGTTATGTTGCATAAACAGTAGAATAAAGTGTGTATTCAACAATAGCACTAATTGGGTCCAGTTGGGCCAAAACATGCCCATATCATGACATTTAGGCCTCTATGCTTCACAGCTAGAGGTTCTGATTGAGGAACTCTATATTTTATTTATACAAATCCTGACCTCTGTTCTAATTTCCAAATAATTGGAATTTGAGACTTGGGGTACAAACTTTATACTGACCGTTTTGACTGTTTTGAGGTGGAGTTAATCAAATAATAAGCAGCACCCAGACTCATTTAGAAAAGAACATTTATAAAAAATAAACACCAATAAAAATTATTAAAACTCAGAGGCTATTAATAAACTACAACCCATTACAACAACAAAAAAAACGCTGAGAACAACAAAGAGAATAAAACTAATCTAGCTCCGCTTGTTTGCTCCCAAAGCTTTTTAGGAATGTGTCACTGCCCTTTGCTGCCCCACCCTACAGAGCAGACAAACCAGGAACAGGTGAATCCTGGTTGAACTGAACAGGTATATGGTTAAACTAACAGTAATGCAAGGAAACAAACTGAAATTTGCTTCATCAGACTGGAAGGACGTCCAGTCCCTCTGCTTCCTAAGAACCTCCCCCAAAATACCCCTGACACAATCACAACAAGGAGCACAAACAACCCTGGTCTGTCACAACATTGTACGTAACAATTTTAATAACCACGTTTCACCAACTGATGGGGAAACTACACATCCATTATTTTATTAAATACCCTTTCCTCATAGAATAGTTTTTGTACAGTGAATTATTGATTTAAAATAATTTCTACATCTCCTTAAATCCCTTTCCATCCTCATTCACTGCTTCAGGCTCCCTCTGATGTCCTCTTTCCATGGTGTTCACTGTCACTTCGAACATCCCCAAAAACTGAATGAAGTTTAATGAGCAAAACACAGAGTAACAATGTGAAACGTGTGCTTATAATGCAACATATTTCTGTGTTATTTTAGCCATTTCATTGGGAATTAAAGTGAGGGGTCTTCATTTCATACTCAACACAAAATACACTGAAATTGTTTCATGACATTTTCTAGTTTATGAATATGAATTTCTCTATATTGTTACAATCAATGTAAAAAATCCCTAAAATGTTGGAAAAACACTCAGATTATTGCATGTTGGGGACCCTATCTGTCAATCCCTTTTAACCAACCTGTAATATGATTCTTTCTGCAGGAACCTTCTTGCGGCCACTTGCAGCACCAGCAGCTCCAACTGCTCCTTGAGCAGATGTCCACAGACATAAGAAAGTAGTGCCTCGTGCGAGTACTCTGTGAAACACAGTCAGAAGTTAACATTGGCTAAAAAAATTATTTGTCTTAGGTTTCATTCTAATCATGAGAAACCTAATAATGAAAGGAAAGTAGGATGTTGTTTTCCTCACCCTCTGAAGTCAAACAGAGGCATAGAGACTTTGCCTAAAAACTCTGGGGCTTTCCGCTGTTTGTTGGAATCTGGTGAGCCACTGGCATTCTGGTTGAGCACCCCAAATAGACTCAGAGTCAGCGTGGACTCCAGAGGGAGCACGGCTACTGCGATGGGGAAAATGATCCTTGGAGAGACAACACACCACAGCACATCAGTGAAAAAACTGCAGCATCTATAAACTACTGGGGAGAAGAAAAAACGGGAGGACTTACAGCTCATCCCATTTGATGTGGTAAAAAAAGCTTTTATATGTGCCAACTCTCCTGGAATGAACTGGTTTGAACAGGTTCTTCCCATTGTGGGTGAGGGAACACATCAGGAAGTACTTCTCATAACTAAAAACAAAAAAACAACAACAAAAACAATGCTAAAGTGCACTGACTCAAAGTGATAATTTTAAATGGTGGAGCAACCCCTAGAATATTTTTATCAGAGTGTGCTGCTCCAAAGTAAGTAAGATCGGCCCACTCAGGCCCATGGGTCTAATCAGACTAATTAAAACAGAGGAGAGATCCTGAGTGGGTGGATCTTAGCATCATCTCAAGATAAGTTAATTTTTCACATACAGTGCTTTGGGAAAATATTCCCACACTATGAACAATTCTATTTCACATTATCCCACCTTCCTAAACGTAACCTTAAGTTTATAATGTATAGACTTTGCATTACAGACTAAGTCATCTGTCACAAACTAAATGCTATAAATTTGGTCTCATCTAGGATTTATTTAGATTAAAGGTATAGAGGACTATCTTTAATTTCCAGGTGGATCATCAAAATAAGTGTCCCTCCTAATTGTCAATCATTCTGGTGATATGTTTACGTAAGGCCGTCCTACGTGCTCGTCCAGTTAGTTATTTTTTTCTGCGCATGCGCACTTTCAGCCACATGTGTGTGGTGAGCTACGGCTTCACACAGTCATTGCAGCTCACCTTTCTCACAGCGGTTCTTTGAAAATGGCAAAGGGTCGTAAGAGAAAAAGTGTCTATGAAGTGTATGAGAAGAAAAGAAAGGCCTCAGAGGAGGCAGATATATCCCAGAATGCTTTGCACAGAGAGCTCTCCTCGCAAAAGCATTCTGGGAGTTGTTGTCATAGCGTCACCATAGCCTGTTGCTACCAGACAGGGGTGAACAAAGATCGAGCAGGCTGCACGCGGTGAAGGAGTAGGAGTTACGTGATCAACGGGGAGCAACAAGCTGTGATCATCCGTCCCAACGGTCAGTTAACTGAGTTTAGTATAAAGTCCACTATATAGTCACACAGTAAGCTAAGCTTGTATGAGCTATGAGACCAACACATTTTAAACAGGTTGGGCATGAGGAAAAATGGGCTCATGCACGCTCTTGCATGTGGATTTTTTTTAAGTACAGAGGGAGGGTCTTTTAAAAAATCCTCTACAATACATTTAATGGATTAATAATCGAAAGACCAAAGGCTCCTTATAGATTTAACACAGAATTTTAAACCAAGTGAAGCTTAAACTTTTCCCTTTGAGGACTTCAGGATAGAGCTTACTGAGGGAGAAAAAAGGTTTTTCATCCTGATTGTAGGAACAGTTCCTAACTGTATTTCTAAATGGGATGCAATAATATTCATGATGAAGCATTTATGCTGTTTCCATCAGTCTAAAAATAAACTTGCTTTAAGCAATGACAGATCCATTCATTTGAATTTGTAGAAAATAAACAAGGAAATTTGATGCATATTTATTCCACAACAAGCTTGATGGACTGCTTCGTGCCATCTGTGTTGGCAGCCTCACACTACTTCTGTTGGCTCGCAAGCTGGCAGTGTGGTGAGGCTACAGATGGATGACACACAAGCCACAACAACGCTAAACACTTCGACCTCAATAGGGAGGCATTATAGTAACAGAACACATATGAACGGCTGCTCGTCTGTGCAGGGAAGGAGCTGAGCTCAGCGTGTGGCGCTCTGGCCTTTGGGGGGGAGGGGGGCAAAATGCTGCATACTTTTTAAGGCATCTTTGGAACGGCTGTCAGTGGGACCATATTTTCTCCTGCCTTAAAATAGCTGTTGTAAGATGAGGCACTCTCGAGTAAAAAGGCATGTTTTAGCAGTTTGTCTTAAGGAAAAAAAAACCCTGAAAGGTGACAGGAAAAATACCTTAGAGGGGAGTTAAAAAAGCTGCTTCCATCCCAAAGTCAGGTACATAGCAGATTTCTTATTAAAAGAGGGCTACAGTATATAATCCCCATGCAAAAGGAGGGAAAAAAGTTTTCAGGATCCTGGTCACCTATGTGTAACAGAGCTGTGAGTGGAAAATTAGGATCAGATATGCTGCAGACGCTCTCAATGAGACAGGATATCAGGTATTGGGTGAAACTAGACACTTGCATGGAAAATAAGACAAGAAGCAGGATCAGGGCTGTTTGTTTACTGCAGAGAAAGCTCAGCTCCAGAGACCAGCCAATAACTGTTTCAACAAAACAAAGAAACACTGAGCTTTTCACTAAAAGCTGACCTAATAAATAATCAGGATTAATATATACATTGTATATACCGTAAATTCTCTAATATAGGCCCGGGCCTTTATTTCACTCAAGTGCATCGCGGACCAGGCCTTTATTGGATAGAGGCCAGTATTAGAGACAGGCCTCTATTGCTATTTGAGCAAAACAGACTACCAGTGGAATGAATAAAAATGAGATTTTGTGTCTATTTGAACCTATAAAACACTAGGTTCATTTATTGAAAAAGTACAGTTACCATGTCTCGCTTGGTTTGAAGTAAAAAAAAAAATAAAAATCCTCCAATTCTGTTTAATTCTCCTCCTCAGTTTCCTCCTCCTCTTCATCTCTCCCTTTAATCTCCTCATCACTCGCGCTCCTCCTCATGTTGTGCTGCGTGTCTGTTCTCTTCCTCGCGCAGACGGGCAGCAGTCGGCCTGTCGTCCAGCTGCGCAGGGCTGTGGTACTTGTATGTTACTTACTACCACAAGTATAATGTTGAGGTATGCCCAGAAAAAACGTTTATAGCCCCGGCCTGTATTAGAGACCGGCCATTATTTACCTCCTCTGACAGCGAGACCGGCCATTATTAGAGACCCGGCCGCTATTGGAATACAGGCCAATATTAGAGAATTTACGGTATATACATTGTATATAGATATATATACATTGTATATATATATATACACACATATATATATATATATATATACACATTGTATATATAGAAAAAGAGATGATTGATGGTTAGGAATACAAACGATAAAAATCTGGGATAACCACCAAGGCAGACTGTAGAATGAAAAGGATAAATAAGTTACTGTTGTGTATTTTACCTGCTGACCCAGGGGCCCGGGATGCCGTGCAACGCAAACAGAGTAAACTGAAGGTGGTCTGTGGTGCCAGAAGCTTCTTTGCTGCTCCTTCCCTCCACAGCCCCTCCTTCATCTGCAGGTAAGCTAAAGGAAGGTGATGGCGGGCAGAAGGAGCGCAGGTAGAGCTTCACCAGGTCGTAGACAGCTTTTGTTAGTAAGGACATGCTCTCCTCCACGGGACTGCAGCCAGCTGACGAGGGGTCAGGATCGAATCAGTGTGAGACTTTTGCCATGTAGGGATAATAGCATAATGCCTTGCAACACCCATTCATACACCTTGAACTCTTAACTCTCTCAAAAAACTTTGAGAGGGAAGGCAACTCTATTTACAGAGTAAAAAGAGATGGCTGAAAATGTCCAACATAATTATTCTTTTTTTTATTCTTTTTAAAATACTGAAAGGACAGTAAATCTTTTTTAATGATTACAATGTTAAAAAAAAAGTGAAAAAGCACAAGAGGTATGAATACCTTGCAAGGCATTGAACTTAAGTTTTACATGGAGTGAAATAATGTGTTTAACAACAGATACATTTTTACAGCATGCAGTGAGAGCAGGTTATGTGTGACTTTATGTATGCATGTAACTTACTATTTGATGACTGACCAGGTGATGTTGACCCCAACTAGAAAGCAATGCATGATGGTCTTAGAAATGACATGATCTTATCTCAACACAAGTGAATGTGTAAACCACATGGCCCTATGAAGAGCCCACCTTAGGCGAGCGTGTCCTGGCTAGATTGACAGAGTGACGCAGTCTCTTAATGGCTCCTGTGATGGACGGCGGCTCCACCTCATCCAAAGCGCAGCACAGGTTTTTTACCGTCTGGACCACGCGCTCCACTGTCTTGTACTGGGTACTCTGTACAAATAATACAGAACAAACAGAAGAAGCTTTCAATTTGTTTCTTGTTTTAACTAGAAAGGGGCTTAACTGTCCTCACAGTTAGCAAATTTGGCGCCCCGAAACAGGATGTTATCTCAGTTTAAAAAACTTTGCCGTTTACTTGTATAGTTACATAAAATACTGTTAAAAGGGTTTTACACATCACTGTTTCTGGATATCTAACAAAATCTTCCAATTTTTCTTTCCTCACAGTTTGGTGGAAAAGAAATATAAAAAAGATAAAAATGTCCAATTGTTTATTAAAGCTTGTAGAGGAGGAACCTGCACCTCATTTTCTAAGCAGACGTTGACTTGGGTGTGGTAGCCTTCCAAATAGTCAGCAAGACCTTGTCTGCAAAAATATAAAGATTATTAGCTTAAAATAGTTTAGCTTTTTTTTCTCAAAAAGTGAGGACGTCTTGTACCTGGTTACATTCTCCCTAAAAGGCCGATCCACATTGCTAAGGTGCTTCTCCAGGTCGATTCGAGAGTTGTCATCTTCTGACTACAAAAATAACAATTAAAAGACAGATTAAACAAAAACAAGTATATCATTATAACAGACAGTCAAGGTAAAATGTCACCAAATGCAGACCAGATTTTATTAGTGTGAAGCAACGAGAAAAAATGTAATCCTTATGTTTCAGGTGACTAAAAGAGAAACATGTTAAACTAACTTACACTTCGTGCCAAGTCCCGCTTCATGGTTGAGTGAGAAAGCAGCTGTAATGTGATCTCATTCTCCCACTTCCGGCAGTTCTGAATATACTCATGGCTGCCCAGGCTGTGTTTACTGTGGCACAGGGTGGCAGAGATCCAGCGTGAGAGATATCACAATTACACAGTAACAGTGTGATCACACTGACACAAGCGACAACACAGAGGAATGCTGCCAAAAAAGATTTTCATGGCCAAAAAATAAGAGAAACAAATACTACTTTATTTGTGCCAACTAAAATAAGGAAAACAGGAAAATCGGCACATATAATGATGCTATGTGGTTCCCGAACTACAGAAAATGCACCACTGATGGTACTTGGCCTGAAGATCAAAAACATCAGGAGAACTAAAAACATGGTCCATCGTCTCTTTAGGGTAGCGAGTTTAGCATGAGAGCCTGGTGACTGAGGAGCAGCAGGCCAGAGAAATGCTAATGGAGATTTGGAAAAACAGAGATCGAAACGGTTTCAGATCCAAACAAACAGCTAGTGTGTGAGCTATTTGGATTTCAGACTAAATGAACTGTATCGTCATAATTTCTATGCAAATTATTCATAAAAATCTATTACTGTGACAGGTCTAGATATAAACATTTCATTTTTAGCCATGTCGCTTATTACACATCGTCCTGCCAACATGCATGAGCATCAGAAAATAACTTGGTAAAGAAAGACCTGAGAGAATTGCAGGCTAGAGCGCTATAATGATGGTTGTTTTGCTAATCGATTAATCAGTTATTTATTTGTCGACTATATAATTAGAAAAAGGTGCAGCACAGGAGGTTTTATGTTTTTACAGAATTTGAACTAGTTGAAGATACAACTACGCAGCTGGAGGAGTTCTGGTTCGACCATATTTAGAGGCAAAAAGGATTTTTTTTATTTAAAATACATTTTTTAGTTTTTAGTTTTGGCGTAATTACTGCTCTGAGTTGGTTGTTTTTTTTCAGCAAAAGTCATGATTTGGAGTCTGTATATTCTCCACCTAACATTAAATCAATCATTAAATTAGTTTAAGATTATTTATAATTGATTAATGATTAAATGATTGTGTCAATTTTAGTTACAGCAACATCTAACTCCCCTTTGGAATTAATGAAGTATTACTGAGCATTGAAGTGACAAATACATACATCCGGTTTGCAATATTGGCCCATGACTCATTCTGACCATTTATAGAGCTATTCAACACAGTAATTGAAATCAAATGTTGAAAATGTATTTATTTCTAATCTGGAAAATCCTTATTTAAACCACTATTTTTAATAAAATAAAGTTTACCCTTCTGGTGTTGATTTTGGGTTGCTTTAAAAACAGACAAATTGGATTTCTAAACTATCTGCTGTTTTAAACTCTTTCTGATTAACTTCAGTTCCCAAACATCTGATCCAGGCTGAACTGTGATGTGTTTTTTTTTTGTTTAACCATTTTTATTTGTACCTGGTTCATCTGTTTTTAATAATCATATCAGTTCCGCTTTAGTTAAATATCACTAGCCTAGTTAAAGAGTTATTGACCAACATATGTTAAATTTAGATTGAATAGAATTTGTTCGGAAATTCTTACATATTAAGAGAAGTTGAATTAATGTCATACATGTTCAGTTTTTGGTTTAAAAAGCTCTGATCACTCTTTCATCCGTTGTCTTTATACTGCAGCCATATTGGACTGGTTTTCACAGTGTGATACATAGTCATTTTATTTAATATAAAATAAGATAAATGCTTAATGCTTTTAAACAATGTTTAAAAAACTATAAAAGTTCTCTTAAAAATGTTTTGGAACATAAGCGGTTGGACAAGACAATGTTTTCATGCTAATATAAAGCTCTTCCACCTTCTTAAAATCCACTGGCTCCATCTGTTATAAAAACAGCAGCACTAGTGACTAACTTCATAGAAATCCAGGGACATGAGTGATCAAAGCAGTTAATGAAAAACTGTAGGAACTTTAAACAGGTTTCTGAGGATTCATCAATACAGGAAGCAGGAAAAGAGTCAGTGATAAAAGGCACCGCAAGATTAATGGAACTGTTTAGAATTACATTGGATGTTGGTTAATTTTCCCCTTTTCCTGCTTTGCCTTTAGTGGGTCTCAGAGAAAATATGGGTAATAATCATTTTCAGAGCAAATATGAATACATTAATTAAGGCTCAACTAATAAAAACACCAAAAGCCAGAAAGATGAATTGTTCAAACTGATCCCAGGCGGGAAAAAGGAGGGAATTTTGCAAAACATTAAAAATTAAAACCCTGTAAACCCTAATAAAAGGAGGGGGGGTTACTTTGGAAATACTCACTTCTGCAGGACTTCGTCCCGGCCACAGACTTTAAGCAAATAACTGGAAAAGTCTACCTGGTCCAGTTCGTCATGAACCCAGCAGAGAGTCTGACTGATCAACAGCTCTACTGGAGAACTCACTGGAGAGGAGAGAAAGGGAAGATATACAAGTCAAAGGCATTAAGAAGATTTTTTTTTTTTATGTTACTGAGCATAAACACAGAAGGACCCATGTGTATTACATCAGATGTGCTAGCTCTGGCCACACACCAATATTACACCTGTTATAAACCCTGGATCATAGAAATGTACATATCATATTAAACAATAAGATTACAGCATCAATTTCCATGAGTTTATTCTTAATATAAGTTGATTTGAAAAATGAAAAATAAAAAATTATAATATATGCAAGAGTTCTGCTCCGGGAGAAATGAGACATTACAACTTGCAGACGTGACTTTTTTCACATTAAAATAAATAAAAAGTAGCCTAATACATGCAATGTGTGCATATTGGCCGTCATCCATCTTGCATAAGCATAAAAATATATATTTTGGGGAATATAAACACAAGGATGTGTAGAATTACTTTATTAATTTATGCGAATCATTTCGACACGAAACTGCTGAAAATGTATAGAAGTGAGGCTCTGTGGGCTCAGAAGGCAGTTCTGGCTGCCCAGCAAAAGGAAAAAAAAAAAAAAGAGTACTAAGATTTGGGTTTCTGAATCAGGGATATTCTATCGTTTTTGCACCAATCAGAGCAAACCTGACTTATCGGAGAAGAAGAAAAAAAAGTCACACAGAGCATCGTGCTGCGCGGTGAACAGTTGAGTCATCAGCTATGTGCTGGTTGGATAACAGGGCTGTTAAAAAGCGATGAGTTTATTATTCTGGAAGCCTAGAAATAATATGGACCACCACAAATTCTTCTCCCTATTGGATTTAAGCCTATGCTGCAGTGATGAATGATGCACTAAATAAAGACATTAGCCTCATTTTGTTTCTTTTTTTTCCCTAAGGACACAGGCATTTAAATATATTTATCCTCTTAAATTTCCTGATGTTCTCATTATAAAACTGACTTCATGGTGATTTTTTAAAACTGCTATTAAAGAGTAGATCGTGTGTCAGAGCAGCTGATTTTGTTTATTACATAATGCCACTTTGCACATACAGAGTTCAGCAGGCTGAGGTGATTTGTAATCGCGCTTATATAGATGGGATGCTCATTTTGTTTATATATAATTATTTAGTAGGCCTATAGCAATGAAAAAAGGAACTGTTTTCCATTTCTCTCTATTATGTAATGAAATAAAAAAACAGCATTTTCTGATAATATTGGTTTTAAGTTAAAAAAATAAATGAAGGGATGATAGAAACATTTACAATTGTACAGACATTGTCTAATGGGTATGATTTACAGTTGATGTTGGCGTTTATTCTAAGTGCTGCATAGATTTTCTTGACTGCTGAGAATGTGCAAGCAGTGCATGATTTCGCAAGCGTGCAGCATTGGTCTCCGGCCACCCCTGGTTCACTTGATTTTCCAAGCTGGCTGTTAGAGGCCTTGAAGAATCCTCAGTGACTCTATGACGAGCAGAACTAATAAAGTACTAATACATTCCTGAGAATATGCTTGTTCATTTGAAAAATATTTGAATCCAAATCAATATACAAACAAGTAAATGTGATATGTAGAATAAACAAAACAAAATGAATATATCATAATTTTTAGCAGTTGTTTTCTTGTTCTTGGTAGATCATGGTAAAGATTGATATAGATCATAGTAAAGATTCAACGTAAAATTTTTGTGTTAATAAAGAACTTTGAGTCTTGTACTAGTGCCTGTCCTGAATTAGACCAGGAAAGATCAGATGTTTGGCTGATAGCACAAAAAATAACAAAAACACCCAAAGCAAAATTTGACAGCTATAAATGTTCCATTAATACTGGCTTATGTGTGAAAGCTGCCAAAATAAGCACAAAGAATTTTAATTGCTGAAATGTTGATTTTTTTTTATGTGCGAAACATAACATCTATCCAACTTTAGAATAACATACCAGGTTATATTAGACAAATATTGTTCATCAGAAATATATGTGTTCTTAGGACTTCTGTGTAATCCCACTGACTGAGAGGGAGGAGAGCTCAGCATCCACACAGCAGAAGACTGGGAGCGGAGCGCTGCTGATAATCCACAAACTCAGACAAACAGGCTCAGAGGCAAAGAGGGATAGAGAGTTCGCAGCCTGGAACATTTGGGCTTTGGACTCGGCATCTCTGCTCGGGTTACTTCACAGGCAAACAGCAGAGACCACCTCTGACTCCAGCATCAACAGACCACCACCCTTCAGAGGAATGGATTTTTCTCTCTGCTATAGAACTAGCAGCAGTTCTGCTAACAATACAGATCAATACACGGGTGTTTTAAACTAAAGTTTGACCAAGCCTACCTCTAGCAGCTATAAAACAGGTTTGCTTTTATGGTTTAAGCAAGATGAGAGGGTGAGTAAAACCAGAAGTTACTTAATATGTGATAAATTAACCAGACAAACAGTTTTAAAGACGTGGATGCAGAGATGGAAGCAGACACAAGCAAACAGACAACAAGAACCTGCAGCTATGTTTACAATTCAAAATCGGACATCTATGCTGATGAATTGCTTTTTTTTAACCTTTCACTGGAAAATGCAAAACCAGAACAAATTGAACAAATTATACTTTTAGAAATGCTCGTATTTCAATCATGCCTTCTGGGAGTTTACCTGAATAAAGTGAAACTAAAAACAACCTTGCAAACAAACACAATCTGAACTAATTCCACATAAAAGGGATAAAGTTAAAATAATTTCCCTAAGTAAAAACATGACCTATAAAGAAAAACTAACTAGTTATTGTTTTCAAATAGCTGCTATTGTAATAGATTTTATTTCCTTTAAATAAAAAGTTGAAAAATTGAGCCAAGACTTGAAAATAAAGTTACTCTCAAACACTCCAGCACTTTAAATTAGAGGGTAAAACCTCATATCATGTTCTATTTTAAAACTTGAGGGTTACTTAGGACGCCCAACAAGGACAAAAACAAAACCGTGTTTGTCCACTTGCATAGAACAGCTAAATGTGATATGAGCCATTTTCTGGGTAAATATTTTTCTGTTTTCAAAAATCCATTAAAAAAAAAATAAAATAAAATAAAAATTAACTTTGTTCAATTTTGACTTAGGCATAGGGCAGGGCGATATAGAAAAAAAGATTATCAATAAAAAAAAAATGCATACTGATCGATATCGATAATTATTGAAAAGATTTGAAACCATATTTTATGTGCAACTCTGCCTGGACTTTTTATGATATTGCTAAATGATTTAATTTTAATAAAGAACACAAACACAGACTTCCATTTAAATATTTATTTAACCAACTGTTAAAGAATTGTTTTAAAGAAAAATAACTTAAGAGACCTGAGTTATGTTATTAAATACTGACAAAGAATAAACTAAAGTGACCAGAAAAGTGACCAAAATAAATATAACAAATACATTAATAGAATACCCTATTTGGGTGGGAATAGTACACCACCAGCTTGTGGTAATTAAAAAGATTGTAGGACTAGGCTACCATGTAAACTTCACTCAACAAGAACAAAAACCCAAATCAACTCACCCTTTAGCCTAGCATTTCTATGGGGTATTATTTCTCACCCCTATTCTTCTAGAGGTGCTGCGGGCACCTCGTTATGGTTCAGCTTAGTTTCCTGCTTTTACCTGAGTTATTACTTTGAAGTTGCTGGCCCCTCAGCATTTTCTCTCAATTGTTAGAACTACGTGCCCCGAACTGAATGAATATATATATATATATATATATATATTCCTCCGAAGATTCCTCGGAGGAGAGCCGCGTCGGGGCCTACACAGCTCGTACTCCTGCGGGTGTGAGCAGCTGAGATGATAAAAAAAAGTTGGTTGTGTTATCAGACTTCGTTTTCACTGGTTCCCGACACATTTTACAGATGACTGTGGTTTGTTTTTTGTCCGACTTGCCATGACCGAAATACTGGCGAACACAAAAACCCTTCTTTGGAACAATTTCCTCCTCCTCTCCTGCTGCGACATCTTCATGTGCTCTGTGTTGTGGTTTGAGAGGGCGGCGCTTGGTGACGGCGTGCCTGGGTCCGCGATTGTGATTGGTTGGGAGGAAGTAGTGACTAGCATAAACCTACATGATAGGCTACAATGAGAAGGAAGGAAAACTGCTTTTCTTTATCGAACTTTTATCGACCCTGTTTTTTTCTATTGCGCCACACGTCTATCGATCGATATATATCATTATTGAATTATCGCCCAGCCCTACTTAGGCATACATCCTGTAAGGTTTGGCCACTAGGGGCACTAAATTTATAACTTTCATGTTTAGCGCACCTGGTGGCACTGTCACAAAAGTCAACAAACAGTCATTCGGCCAGCCTCCCGTGTCTTTTGATTGGGTACCGTGCTAGGCGCCCAGATTCAGCTCGGAGGACGTGAGAAACGCTGCTGCTTTCTGGAGAGCACCGCCGGGGCAGAACGGACCACGCCGCGTATAGGACCAGTGGTGGAGCTCCAGTGATCAGCTACTGGTTTGGATGGGGCATCTCGGTTAGCTTTTGTTTGTAGCCTGCTAGCTTTCTCTGCCTGCATTTTTCTTCTACTAAACATCAAAAGTAATAAAGATATATTACTGTATACTAGGAGCAAAGTGCTAACTTACCAGTCTAATAATTAAGTTGAGAAAAGAGAATCGGTTTTATATCCGGCTTCTTCTTTCAGCCTGTGCCAACGAATAAACTCCTTTCCAAGATCGACTCTTGTTTTAACTCGTACACGATCTCTTTCACGTTTTCTCTTTTTAGCCTCCTCAGAAGGTTTAAACTTTTTCCTTGCTGATGACATGACCACTAGTCCAGCAGGCGGAAAAATAGTAGAGGAAAAGCTCTAAGAACCGATATAACAACCTGTGGCTGTGGTGATATGTTCTTCCAGGTCACATGACGTGGCCAACGACTGTGCGCCTTCTCCCAACTTACATAGTCTCTATTTTAAGAGGGGACCCCCGCTCGTAGCATCAATAGTGTCAAGTACTGTATATTGGCCTGAGGAATCATTTACAATAACTCATATGCATCAACTATTTAGGTCACAGAGTCCACGGTGTGCCTTTAATAAATTCTGTTTACAAGGTAATATAAAAAAGGCAAACATATTAAGTCATAAGAGTGATGTACAACATTCTGAGTTCCATACAAAAATAACAAATTTAATAAAGATAATTTGCAATATCAGTAATATAAATATTTAAAACAGAAGCAGTATTGATATGTGTCGTCTTTATAAGAGGAGGGAAACTCCTATTTAATCTAAACACCCAAACAGTCACCTTTATTGCTACGGTGAAGAAGGATGGGGAGGAAGAACAAAGAAGGGAAAACAAATCACATAATTCTAGACTGTGCATTATATAATTCTTTCTAAAGTTGGAGTTTTAAGCAGATGAAACACTGATTATTATTCCATCTACTTCAGACAGTTGAACAGTGCCATACCCTCCTTAGGGACTCCTTCTTGTGTGCGAATGATAAAGAACATTATCTGCTTTGGCAGATTATCATCCTCTTTTTATTCTGAATAATCAAATATTTTAATACTGCCCACAGCTGCATCTAACAAAGATAACTGCTGCCATGTTACCCAACAAGTTAAAACAAACATACAGCCTTCCAGGATCTAATCAAAGCTGAATGTGTCTGAACAAACTCTAAGCTTTGCAATAAATCTTCTTCTTTAAGAGGAAATATTTCTGATAGTTCACAGCCTTTACAAAAAAAAAAACAAACTTAGAGCCAGTAGTCCTTGCTTTTTCTAAAAAAGCTATAAAAAAGCTGATAGTTTTGTTGTATCCCAAACATTTCTATATAGCAGCCAGTAGCACATAACCCAGCTTCTACATCATTGCTTTTCGTCTTCTCCATTACGCTTAAAATCATTGTTTTTATGCAACTTCTCCAAACTATTTCTAGAAATATGTCCTTGGCTTTTCTTTGTTATAAATTCATGTCTCATGTTTCAAATTCATGTTTCATTAGTGCACCGCCTTCCTCTCTCCTCTCCTCAGCCACAATATGTAAAGAATCCTCACATCCAGCAGCATTTTATGGCTCATGAAGATTTAATCTTTTCTGCAAGATCTGTATAAAAACTTGCACAAAGATCTTTGATTACTGCAGCTTATTTTTCTGCACTGTAACTTAACCGATAATATCTTAAAATCAGCCAGAGAAGGGAGGGTTCTATTGTCCTTTGCAAAAATAACAATTCTACACAATTAGGGACACAGTTGCAGCTCATACAAGTTGATATGAAAAAACTAAAGAAACTGTAAGAAGAGATCAAAAACAGAGATTTGAAAACCTCTGTTTGATAAAGTTAAATTAAAAAAAAGGATAAACAGAAAAAAAAATGCAGAATCAGACCCATTTCAATTGGATGTCTTCACTTCCCTTCATGAAGGCCAGAACTGAGGCCCATTGTTTCTAAGAGAGGATTTTTGTCCCATTAGACAAATGCAGACCTCAACAATGTGGGTCAACACATTGCTGAAGACAAAACTGCTCTACACTAAATAAAAACAAAAGAAACAGGGAAACTGATTTTAGCTAGAGAGTGGGGTAGTGATGTTTAGGTGGAAAGGGAAGCAAAGCTGGACAGACTGCAGCAATCCTAAAAGATGAATCAGGTGCACTGTAGATGGAGGAATATAGGGACTATAATTACTATGAGGTGTAGTCAGAGCTGGCCTTTTCAGAGAGGCCCATCAGAAACAGAGAGATTTTTATTACTAAGAATGTTAGCACAAGCAACGAATTATCAAAGTTACTTAAACCATTGGTACCTTCATCCTTTCTGCTAAAAATGCATCAAGCTAAAGAAGGAAATACAATAGAGTATGAAAACAGGTTACATAAATTAAGCGGTCACAGAGGTAGAGCAGGGAATTGGTTATTATTGTAGAGTTGAATATGAACAGTTTAAATAAACTCTGCTTGCTAACTAGGAGACCTCTGATCTCAATTGGCCACCTGAGGATTTAATTAGAGGCATTGGAGCAGGTTAGAATGTAGATACATGCCACACTTTTAAGATCTGCATTAGTAAGAGGTTTATAAACCCAAGTACATTTTATTTATCTGCCTCACAATTTTTGAAAAACACGATGAAGCACAGCAAACTTTGCTAAGGGTTGCACCTCAATGCAGTTTGAGGACTGATTGTCGAGAAAATGCATTTTTCCACAAAGAAACAACACAGCAGGAAAGATAAAGAACAAGAGTGAGGAGTTATTTGGCAGCTTGGCTTGTGCTTTCTTTCTAGCATCCCTAACTGGACATCTAAACTCCTCACAATTAAAGGGAAAAGGGTGAGAAAATGTCTCAAGATGGCTTCATCTCTGTATTAGGCATTCAGCATATCTGACAATGCATAAATATTGGCAAGTGTCACAATAACAACATCAAATTAGAGATTTTTTTGACATCTCTTGAAGACTTAACCAGCTTAGAACATTCAAATAATACATCATACCACATCCCAACATTTAACTTCTACTCATGCTCATTTTTATTTTCCTTAACTGATTCAAAGAAAGCTACTGGTTAAAATGTTGATTCATGCTAACTTGTGAGATGCTTACCATCACAGGTGAAAGTTACAGGCTGCTGAGATTCAGGGATTTCAATAGAAACCTTGACAGAGCAGTTGCTGTCGGTTCCACTTTCTCTCTGCGTGATGACGGGGCTTAGGACGAAGCCAGGGTTAGTTCCTATGTCGCTGTGAGGGAATTTGGAACGTAGGCTGGAAGAGAAAGAAAATCAACACATTTACTTTTAGATACATTTGTCTTCTTGAACAGCATGGAAAAAGCCCGCCTGGTGCATTAATCAGATGATATGGAATAGGCCTCTAGATAAATCATGGAAGAATTAAAATGTAAATACTTGAGAGCAGAATGTCCAGGTGAGGCAAATGGTTTGAAACCTAGCTTATCTGATCAAATATTAAGAAAGTTTTTCCTATGTCACATTTCCAAATGTTAATTGACCGCCCAGGATGTGGAGATGCTGTCAGACATAAGTGTTCATAGTGAAAGCACATGCAGTGAGCACGGTCTCATCAGAGCTCCACCCAAACCAAATACTGTGGGGAGAAATGCTGTGCAGAACCAGTGCACATGCATCTAGAAATTTGCCATTTGCAAACGCTTCAATAATTGAAGCAAAAAAAGTTTCTGCTATATTTCATCCTTTAATTTACTACAGACAAACTAATGTTTTATTTCTTATTTTCCCATTAGCACTGATGCTGCATTTTGATACTTGAACTGATTCAAGGTTGTGATTATTTACATATGGATTGCAAACAAAATGCTGGTTTCATGATTTATCGTTTTAGATTTTTACCTTTAGTTATCTGTTGATAAAATTAGCATTTTAAATTACAGATGGGAATTCAGAACTTTGTTAAAAATGTAAACAAAAGTTGTGGCTTTTTTATTATTTATTATTTTGATTTCTTCTTCTTCTGTCCGCTTATAATATATGTACATCCTCCCAATAGAAGGCAGCACTATGATTGATAGTGGCACTTTACAGCGACACAAACATGGTGAGCAGAACAATCCACGTGATGATCGTTTTGTGACTGAACTATATTAAGAGTTGGATGATCTCTCTCCACCACCTTCACTAGAGACAGAGGAAATGGGGGGAACAGAGGAAGGTTCTCTAGAAGATCCCACAACACTGAGTGTACCGGTTTGAGCTTCTGGCTTAGAGCTTATGGACACTGCTCTCTCCTCCCACATACAGTGGTTCTAATACAGAACATCCTCAAATATCCAAACCAAACATCCATATAATCAAGAATAAACCAATGTTATGTCTTCTGACCCATTGATACAAAGTGAATGCCAAATTATTTGGCACTACAAAGATAAGGCAAACTCCTTTCGGTCTAATTTTAATATATTTTCCATTTCATAGAAATATCAAAATGAATGTTTTTTTAAAGAGCTTTAGGGTCCCTTATACTAGACTAGAAAGATGATACAGACAGGTTTTATCCAATTTAATGCATTTAATATTTTCATTATTTGAATAATGTGAAATTTTCTTCTCCGATTGTAAGAAAATCTTTTAATTTATTGTTAGTCTCTAAGCGAATAGCCACGATAGAGCTGCTGATGCCAGTCCTGCTAAATCACACCCCTGCCTCAGCCAGTAGCAAAAACCGGATGCAGTAACTCCTTTTTAACCTAATGTGGGTGCCAAAGAGGCCATTTTAGACACAAAAGCAGGGCTAATGTGAAGTAAAATCTAAAAATAATGCCTGGAACATCTAATTATAGTTTAACATGCATTTAGGGATGAACTGTCCCTTAAAATGCATAAATATATAAAAACAAACAATATTAATTAAAAAATATTTCTGTATGAAAAAAATAACTTCTTTTAAAAGTTCCATGAACACGTAAAAAAAAAAAAAAAAGAGTAAATTTTTTTTTTTGACAAAGTGAATACTTTTGGCAATATAGAATATAATCCGACATGCAGTTATATTGTAGAAATGTTATTGTACTGCTGATAGAAGTGATTTCATCTTACCTTCCCAAGTCTTTACAAAAGGCAACAATCTCCAGGTTCTGGGCATCTTGCTCCTCCAGCACATTGTTCTTCACCAAACCTTTGCCCTTACCCTAACAAAGCAAAGGAGTCACAGAATAATGAACACAAGAACTATTAAAAGAAAAACACAACAGATAAACATAGGAAAAAAATCAAATTTGGCAAAACTAAAAAATTGGTGGTCGGCCGTTAACACCAGACTCCTATCGGGTGATAAAAAAAATTTGATGTTAATCTATTCTCAAAGTTGGTTTGGGAGCTGGGTCTATAGCTATGACTTAGCACTGATGTATATCTGGGGGGGTTGAACAAATCAGTCTTGTGTGTAGGCCTACTGCTAACACATCAAATGTGACGTGTCAACATGGAAGCAGCTATAAACCCCCTAGGTTTGCTTAAGAGAAAATTTATTTTTAAGAATGACCATGGCGACAAGCTTGTTCTCCAGGTGGCTACAGTTGACCCATGTAACTAACTACCTGCGAGGCGACCTATCATGAGGAGAATACATGACCAGCACACCGTAGAGAAAGCTGCTAAAGATGAGAAGTTGGTTGAGGCGACATGTTTAGCACTAATGGGGCACCACTGGACATCTATCTATAATGACAACTACCTCGCTGATACTGTACACCTCATCGATGCCAGCTGGAAACTTCACTCCTTCGCTTTAAGTGGCAGATGTTATATAATTTTAAATTACATTTAACCACGAATGATTCCCACAACATTATGTTTTCTTCTTGATGATTGCTTTGGTGAATGTGGGTAAATTGGGACGCTTTTTGAAAATGTTGGGTTAGTGGTACTATGTGATGCAAACAGGAGATGAGGCTGTGGTCTAATGTGCCACCTGGCTTCAAAAACCTGTTCAAAGACTTACTTTTACTTATCATTTAGGTAGCACAATCCTCATCTTATTTTATTCTCATCCTTATCTTATTTTCTTCTTGTGCTAATCTGATTTTAATTGTATCCTTATCTTATGTTATTCTTACTTGTATTACAATCTTATATTTCCCTCTTCTAGGGATTAATAAAGTAATTCTGATTGTTATTCATGAATCCCTTTGGCAGAATTCAAATGAGCCATTTTAATCTAGATTAATTCCAAGATTATGGTGAGATTAATCTAGATTTAAAAAAAAAAAATCTATGTCGACCTCTATGAAAAATACATATTTATTTAATGACCTAAAGTAAACACTTACATAAACATATATATCTACATTCATAGGGCAAAGTTGGTCAATGTCAGAGGAGCTTTAATGCTTAAAAGACAGATGAAGAGGAATGTTTTATTAAAACTTCCTTAACGCGATAAATCCTACAGAGTGAACAACACATCAGGAATAATTATTATTTTACACACTTCAGATCTTTTTTGTTAGAATCTTTTGGAGTGACCAAGACTTAGCCTAACAATTTCTGGGTGTGTATTTTCTTCTAAATTACAGCTCTAAAGATGTTAATACAATAAAGCAGCACTCAAATAAAAGATTCAGAAATTTAGAACATTTGCACATTCATACAAAGAGTAATTAATCCTAAAACAGCTCTGTTTAAGATTTACTCTAAGAAATTCTTGGAGGCTAGAAATCATTACTACTTTCTGACTGTTACTGCTGTCTGGAATGTGCTTCCTGTGGCAAAGGAAATGAGAAGTGTAGGCTCCGCCCCTTCCTGCTACTGGCTCTGGATTGTCTGCAAAAGTGTTTAGTCACAGCTTGAAAATCTGTCTGACACCATCCCAAATGAGCCGGAGAGAGCAGCAAAGACAGAGGAGTGGATGAAACAAACATGCAGAATGTTGATAGTGGTTTGCTCCTTGTTTAGACTCTCATTAGGTTCACTTAGAGCTCAAAAAAATGGCCAAAATATACAACTGGTAACTGGCCTCACCATGAAAGGGTTAGAGAACTAAAAATAAAAGTAGTAGCTTCAGAATCTAATTTTCCACAGTGTTCTCTATTCCCTTATAAGTGATAAAAATGAGGCATTTTGGAGAGGAAGGCCTCAAAGGCCTTCCTGTCAGGCTTTATCTTGTTTTTATTTCTGTATAATCAAATCACAGAGAGCAGATCTTATGGCAACCAATTACCAAAAGTAGAAAGCTATGAATACGCAATGTTTCTATTACAGGATGAATGGGCAGAGAAAATCTATTCAAAGCATGATTAGTGAGCAGCAAATACTGATGAAGAACAGTTTGGGTAAAGACATGTTTACTCCACGGATGGATTCACACCATGCAAATCATTTGGTCCATTTGTGTGGTGGGGTCTAATGCAAACTTTATTTTACTTTCATTTGGTAAGGTTATTTTCACTCGTTTCTCCACCTGGACAGAAATGACTTTTAAGACATTTGAATTTAAATTCTTGACAGGAGTCTGTGAATGCACGCTGCAAGATCAACTCTGGCCTTTTTGAAATTGACCAAACATAGGAGGTGTGAATAAACCCAGAGAGCCAGAAACACAATCAACAGCAAGCAAACAGGTTGAAAAAAATTTGAGTAATGTAATCTCAGTGTAATGACTGCTGGATGACAGCAGACAGGTTTTCGCATCCAAAAACTGTTTTGGCTGTAATAATGGCTGCAGCGGCACAAACAGACTCAGGGAAGGTTCAATTACGATTACTAAATTGGTTGAAGATTATATCAATAATCAATTAATCACAATGAATCTGATTAATTGCTTCACCCCTAATTCCGGGGCCCTTTCCTTTTTAATATCAACATGCTATTCCTAGCTCAGATCATAGCAAACAAGAATATAACTATGCAGAGGACACACAGTTTTACATCACAATGTCACCAGGTGACTATAAACCCATCAGAGCATTGTCTAGATGCAAAGAACAGATCAATATGTGGATGAGCTATAACTTTCTCCAACTGAAAAAAAAAGGAGGAGAGATCCAGAGTTATCTCACACTTTCAGATACTACAGCTAGAAACCATTGATTACTCTTTGTGTCATGATGTACTCAGACATGAGGTAAAATAAAAGCACATAAAGGCAGCTACTAAGTCAGTATTTTATCACCTGAAGAACATTTCCAGGATTAAATGACTAATGTCTATGCAAGATCCCACATAACTCTTACATGCATTTATCTTTAGTAGAACTGATCATTGCAACAGTGTCTTTGTAGAAATCCATCAGACAGCTGCGGCTGATCCAAAACGCTTCTGCCAGTGTTCTCACTAGAGCTAAGAAAGTAGAGCACATCAGCCCAGTTCTGAAGTCCTTCTACTGGTTCCCTGTAGCTCAGAAAACAGATTTTACAATCATCCTGATAGTCTATAAATCACTGAATGGATCAGAGATTTGATTATAACAGATTTGTGGTCAGTGGTTCAACCTCCCAGACCACTCAGGTCTTCTAGTTCCAGCCTACCCTGTCCACCCAGAACTAGAACCAAACATGGAGAAGCAGAGTTTAGTCCCTTTGTTCCAATTATCTAGACCAAAGGTCTAGAAGACTGGAAAAAGTGCTAAAAAGCCTGAAGTTTTTTTGCTTTGTGTTTCTGATAGTTAACAACGGCTGTAAGAACAGTGGAAAAAAAAATTTTTTTAATAATTTTTGGTATGAATCGATGTAGGGATAATATCAGAATCTATTCAGAATTGGAAAATCTTTTGCAAGAGACTCAGACCTAACTGAAACGTGACAAAATGGGAGAAAAAAAAAAATCTTGCAGAACAAGACGTCTATGTGACGGGCAGCCACAGAAAGCAACACAGGCGGAGAAAAGGGGAAAAAAGGGAGAGAGCAGTTAAAAAAATATAGGATCAGTAGGAGCAACAAAATACCAGGATGGCAGTACTTTAAAGGTGTCACTATAAGTTAGAAGGAAGCGTCTCTGTTCTAAACATTAATCTGCTGCTCGACACTAAGTAGGAATGTGGCATGTCCAGAGCGATGAGAACAGCTCCTTTAGATTCACACATTGTGACTAAACCGTCATCTTTTCTCTCCACATCCGATATTGTGTCAGAACCCAGACTGTAACACCGGGAACACGCTGTGCAATGCGAAGGAAGATTAGTCATTTGACCGGAACAGACGTCATATGAGCCAATCTAAACGAGCAGATTTTTACACATCATCAATCTTGGCATCAACCATCTCATCATTGTTTATGACTGATAGAATCCTGTTTCAGGTTTTGTTATGTGATTGAATATTTTCCTGCTTTAGAGGGATGTGAGCATCCTCTCTGTATAAACAAAGGAAGGGGAATGCAAGTTCAAATAAAGACAAGTATTAGAATCAATATTCGCTTCAAAGGCGTTCCTGAACACATCATCACTGTGAAAGATACGGACATGAAGTTTGATTTTTAATTTTTTCAAATGTCACTTGTCAACTGAGTAGAAAACGTTTAGGTTTTCAATCTAAAGCATATCTGAAATTTATAATCCTACCAGTTTTTAGTCTGCAGTGTTTTTAAAAATTCAACTATGTAAAAATAGGAAATGTAATTTCAATATATGGCTATTTTATGAAAGACATATTGCTAAAGTAAGCTTCATACCCTTTTTGAAATAATAAACTACATATATTTTACTATTTCAATTTCAAACCTTGTCCTCAGTACTGAAGTTACTCTCTTCTAGTCAGATAAGAGAGCAGCGATAAAAAAACAAAAAACATTTTACACCTGCCAATGGTGCTGGCATTAAAACAGACCTTATTACTGTAAACAAACTAAATTCTTATCAGGAAAGGATTGTTAAATTCTGTTCTAAAGTGAGAGATAATCAATAACAGAACAAATATGTTGAACAAAAATGTTAAACAAATGACACAAATGTTCAACTATTCCTGGTATTTTTTTCTGGGTCGACTCAACCTTTTAGTCCACTGAAGACAACTCTTGTGCAACTCCTCAGCCAATCTGAGAAATGACACAATATCACTTTATTGGCCGCTTTCCTGTGAAAACATAACATCTATGAGTTGTTTTTTTTGTTTTTTGCCGCACACATTTTCAGCTCATCAAACTGATTTTGATACAAATAAAGATAACATGGGTACATAAATTAAAAACAGTCTTCAAAGGACTTTAGGAAAATTAGATTTCCAACTAATCCGTCTGGATGTGACAAAGTCAATAAATTATTTACATGTTCAGAGCAGGTGATAATCAGGCTGCATTTGGCTTGTGTCATGCTGTATGTGACACCGTTCTTAGATCTGCTGCCTTGCAGCAAGAAGTCCTTGGGTTCAAATCCTGACTAGGACTCTTCCTGCATTTCTATCTATCAGTATCCTGTATTTCTCCTTCTTTCTTTTTGGAGTTTCTATGTTTTACATCGATCTTTGTGGGTTCTCTCCTAATATTTCCTCCCATGCAGGAAATATCTGCATGCATAAATGAGTTTTTCTGATGTGTGTCTGTGTCTAAGAGTTCTGTGTGAAACTAACCACACAGCACATAAACCCTTCTCTAAAGCTAAGGGACAGGTTAGAACCAGACAGTCGAAACCACACAATGGAAAGGCTAAATGTTAACTAAGCATGTCAGTGATAAATTCATGAATTAATCTACAGTTGGTTAATCACACTGATCAACTAACGATTAATTAACAAAGCAGCCTTTTTCTTAGAAATCTCAGTTTTGTTCTTTAATCAAGAGTAGGGGTGGACGATATAACGAATATACTCGATGTATCTCGAGTTTTACGATAGTTAAAATGATTATCGCAGCCATTGAGTACAAATACACATGACGACATTCAGCCGTCTGCATATATTTTACTAAAAGTTTTATTTTTCCCCACACACTTCGAATGCATCATAAACCCCTCCTCCAAACAGGATTATTTTCTGCGCAGCACACATGCACAATGCAGCAACCGCCAAACAAAATATGGCCGTGTTTCAGCTGAGCAATATACGTCAGTGGTTTGGATTTCACGCCGAGGATGTCGAACAAATGGCGTTAATTTGTAAAACCAAAAACCATTGCTGCAAAAGGTAGGAGTAAACCTTTATTCCACCACCAAAAGGTAATCCCCAGCAAATTAAAGAATGTTGTAAACCCCTCATATCAGCGTCTCCCTGCGAACCAATTAAAACATTAAATAAATCAGCTGTGAAGCAGATGATGTTGGCCTCGTTTTTTAAAGGCGATTCCATATGAGAGAAACAGGAAACAACTGAAAATATGTCTTATATTCTAGGTTCTTCAAAGGAGCCACCTTCTGCTTCGCACACTCTTGGCATTCTCTTGATGAGCTTCAAGAAGTAGTCACCTGAAATGGTTTTCACTTCACAGGTGTCCCCTGTCAGGTTTAAAGAGTGTGATTTCTTGCCTTATAAATGGGGTTGGGATCATCAGTTGTGCTGTGCAGAAGTCAGGTGAAGACACAGCTGATAGTCCTACTGAACAGACTGTTAGAATTTGTATTATGGCAAGAAAAAAGCAGCTAAGTAAAGAAAAACGAGTAGCCTTTATTACTTTAAGAAATGATGGTCAGTCAGTCCGAAAAATTGGCAAAACTTTGTAAGTGTCCCCAAGTGCAGTCGCAAAAACCATCAAGCGCTACAAAGAACCTGGCTCATGTGAGGACCACCCCAGGAAAGGAAGACCAAGAGTCACCTCTGCTGCGAAGGATAAGTTCATCCAAGTCACCAGCCACAGAAAATCGCAGGTTAACAGCAGCTCAGATTAGAGACCAGGTCAATGCCACACAGAGTTCTAGCAGTAGACACATCTCTAGAACAACTGTTAAGAGGAGACTATGTGAATCAGGCCTTCGTGGTAAAACAGCTGCTAGGAAACCACTGCTAAGGACAGGCAACAAAGATATTTGTTGGGGCTAAAGAACAAAAGGAATGGACATTAGACCAGTGGAAATCTGTGCTTTGCTCTGATGAGTCCAAATTTGAGATCTTTGGTTCCAACCATCGTGTCTTTGTGTGACGCAGAAAAGGGGAACGGATGGACTCTACATGCCTGGTTCCCACCGTGACGCATGGAGGAGGAGGTGTGATGGTGTGGGGATGCTTTGCTGGTGACACTGTTGGGGATTTATTCAAAATTGAAGGCATACTGAACCAGCATGGCTACCACAGCATCTTGCAGCAGCATGCTATTCCATCTGGTTTGTGTTTAGTTGGACCATAATTTATTTTTCAACAGGACAATGACCCTAAAAAGGCTGAGTAAGGGCTATTTGATGAAGAAGGAGAGTGATAGGGTGCTGCACCAGATGACCTGGCCTTCACAATCACCGGGCCTGAACCCAATCGAGATGGTTTGGGGTGAGCTGGACCGCAGAGTGAAGGCAAAAGGGCCAACAATGCTAAGCATCTCTGGGAACTCCTTCAAGACTGTTGGAAGACCATTCAGGTTACTACCCCTTGAAGCTCATCAAGAGAATGCAAATAGAGTGCTTAGCAATAATCAAAGCAAAAGGTGGCTACTTTGAAGAACCTAGAATACAAGACATATTTTTAGTTGTTTTACACTTTTTTATGAAGCATATAATTCCACATGTTTTAATTAATAGGTTTGATGCCTTCGGTGTGAAGCTACACTTTTCATATTTATGAAAATAAAGAAAACTCTTTGAATGAGAAGGTGTGTACAAACTTTTGGTCTCTATGTGTATGTATATATTTATATATAGATACAAAAATCGATTCATAATTGGAAAATAGATTTTTAATAAAAGTCCTTAAAAAATTCAGGCCCCAAACATCAAGCTCACTCTTTTCTAGACAAAAGGAATTAGATATTCACTGGATGTTGACGTCTGCCGAATCTGAATCCAACCGTTCCTTTGAAGAGGCGCCAGAGAAAAGCTAGAGTCTCCAGAGCTGAATAAAAGGGAAGTCTGTGAAACAATAAAGTTTACCTCTACTCTGCTGGGTGTGAGATATTATCATTTTATCCTGTTACACATCTGCTGCCATAAATAGCAAAGGGGCAGCAAATGTGTGTTTAAGAAACATGCAGCCTTTAACCTCTAATAAGGCTGATCAGTTCATATCCAGAGTCCTGGTGTTGAATCTGAATCAATCCCACCAAATCATTCCTCAGGTATCAGGTTTACAGTAGAGGAAGAGAAAAAGATCCTGAAAACAGAAACACCCTGAAGTGGAGAAGCATTAAAGAATGTTAAAATATACAGCCACACTAAAAACAATCGAACAATGGCCTAATGCCTCCCCACCCTTTTATTTAAGGTTTCTTCTCACAGAGTTAAACCATGTAGGAAATGCTGAGTGACGTTTCACTAGAAAGCCCTGACAGGATGTTAACACTAATGGATTTTGGAGGGGCAGCAGCTCACATCAGCAATACATTTTTGGCAGCATATATAAAGCAAAGCTTATAGACAGCTAAGCTTAAAAGAAAGGGCCTGCAACAATCTGTAAAGTTTCTATCAGGGGAACCAACTACTCCTCAAGCAGAACTACTTCTCCTTTCAAAAAGGAAGTATCTGATAGCTATCTAACTCACCCTTACTGAGATAAGTTGAAAGCTCTGACTACTATGGACAAACGGATGATGAAACAGTATCTAATGTATTTTTTTCTTGTTGTATTACAAGCTATAGTATGGATTATACTTCTTTTATTATTTGCACACTTTTTCTGTTTACTTCCAGCACATTAAAAAAAACAAAAGCTGCATCATAATTAACCCTGCATTTGCCCACTGGAAGGACATTTTGTGAGAATCAATTAAGGTGCAGGTTCTCACATTTGTTCATGGTGTGCAATTAAACTATCACCAAAGAAAACGGGGCGAAGTCTGTACTGTGGAGGCGTTGTTAGAAAGCTTCTGAAGGTCTCGAAGCGAGCGGGGGACGAGAGGGTGTTATGTAAAAAAAAAAAAAGAAGAAAAAAATATGTACAGTGCACATCCACAAACCACAGGTTTCACTTTTACGGTTAAGCAGCACAAACTGTGATAAAATGGGTCATCTCAGATAAAAATCAGCCTGCAAGAATTCAGGAAAAAAAAATGTGGAAGAGAAAACAGGCACACACATGCTCAACCCATCCTGATCTTAAATCAGAGCCGCTTGCTAAGGCATTACCTCAGATTACCACAGAATCAAAATTCCACTTTAAAAACCCAGAAGCTTGTGTTTTCAGGTGTCTTAATTTGATTTGACAGAATGCTTTACATCATTAGGTTCAGGTAAAAACCATTTATGCATCCAGACTGCTAAACTAACTGTGAGTAATAGCAACCTGTCTTTCTTAACCCGGACATGGCAGAGGGTGGTGAGCGATGCAAGAACTTCAGGGCTGCTTAAAGGAAAAAAATAAATAAATAAAGCAAAGATTTGAACAGGCGTGTTTTAGGCGTTGACTGTTTGAGAAGCCTTCAGACGGATGCCTGACTGACTGAACTATAGATAAAGGGATTTGTTTGAATGAAGATCATCATCTACTTGAGCTTTACCTTCAGATAAAGAGGGTAAAACTGACAAAGTAGGTGGGGAGAAGTCACTAAACTATCAGGAAAGACGTAATTACACATCGTAAGATCATACGTATAAGGATGAAAATAGAGTGAAAGCAGTGGGGGTGGGGCTCAAGATATAAAATATAAAGTCAAGTTGATTTACTGTGTTTCACATCCTTCTGCTCAGTCCACCTTAAAATTACAAAATATTCTTCCCAATATCTTCTATGCTTGTTAACTTCTGGCACATTATTATCTTACTTCATAGTAAACATTATGTACTAGGAAGAAAGAAAAAAAACCCTGTAGGAATTCCTGGTGGTTCATTGCTTTTTCCGGTGAAAGCACAAAACAAAAGGCAATCAGACTCAAGATCATCAATCATTTGGGTTTATTTTTGTATACTAGTTAAAAACTCTAATTTATAAAGCCTGTTAATGTTTTAGTTTAGTTTTTCAGGAAATAAAGATGAAAAGTTTTATTTTTATTTTTTAAAGTCCTTTGATGAATACAGATCAAAATTCACACATTGACTAGTCAACATTTTCATTACTGTTAAAAGTTTTCTAAAGAGTCAGCAGAGGCTGTTGATATCAGTGTTGTTTTTTGTCAACAATGACGATGATGAAATTATTTTGTCAACTTTCCTTTTTTTCATGACGATAACGTAAACTGACAAACTAAACATGGATCTTTGATGACTGAAACATGACTAGTCATAGGTTTGAGTTTTCTACGACGAGACAAGACTAAATAAAAATTAGCGGGTCGGTCAGACATTTAAACCGAAGCATTGTGCTAAGTATCAGCTGTACTGATGTGTCCTGTTTGGTCATGCCGCCCCCCTGTCGTGCAGCGCTGCACATTCTGCATGACCGCAGATGAATCATGGCAGCAGCAGCAGGGGAGAAAATAAGCCGGAATGGTACGGTACTATGAGCTCAACTTTGAAAATCTCTGCTCTTCCAGCTGAGCTTGTGCAGAAATGCATCTCTGCACGAGTGTAGCTCAGAGTATGCACTTTATGCTCCACTCTGATGGTTCGCTCTCAGCAGTATGGCTCAAACTATATGTGGCTGATCATCCTCTGCCAAGCGTAAAAAAAAAATCCCTTCGTCTAACTATAAATATTTTATTTCTTCCAGCTCAGAAGAGGTGATACTAAACATTCTTTAAATTCTACCAAAAGGAATCCCTAAATTATATCCAAAGCAAATATTTCATTGCATCCTGTTTATTTTTGTATAAAGAGCCAGGTGAAAAGGTAGATCTTTGAATATTTCTTTCTCATTGTTTCTCTTTTCTATCTATTTAAATATGATGTAAATGTTTCTGTTTATTGTCATTAAAACATTTTCTATGTTTCCTTTAAATATTTCAACATTTTAATTAGCATATTCATTCAATTCAGGTCTGGATTTCCATGGCATTACAAGGCAATTATGTAGGTTCTCTCTGTATTGTTTTTAATATCAAAATCTTGTGAATTTAAATCTACTTTGACCCCTGAGCAGCAGTAACCAAGGGGCAAATTATCAGAAATAATGCCAAAATTGGCAAAGTAGAAAGAAGAATGTTTTTACTCTTTGCTTTTTTTGGAGCAATGAAGATTTTATTGATCTGTGTGTAATGCATAATTCATAGTGAATAGGAAGTGTTTGCTTTGGGATGGAAACCTTGTATGTCTAAAACCATTCCTTTATTGGACAGTTTGTTAGCTTTTCTGTCTGCCATATGATCCAATATGATGTTTTAAACTAGATTTGCTAGTTTCACAACTTTTGTGAGATGCTGTTTTATAAAGTAAGGCATTAATTCATAAAAAAGTTTATTTGCATTCTATAAAACAAAGTTTTCTGTCCAACAGCAATTATGAACTTTACGACAGCATTCTATTTCTAGCTATTGTAGTATCTAGTATGTATATATATATATATATTAGGGGTGGAACGATTCACAAAATTCACGGTTTCGTGGTCACGGTTTTCAGTTCGGTTCGATATATGTTGATTGTTACACCGAAATCCCATAAAAATTTATGAAATTAATGAAAAACTCCCTCAAAAAATAATGGATTGTAATTATTTTAAATGATCCGCGGAAACCCTGGATCATTTCCGTATGTTTTGCTGCTTTGAATTTAATCATCTCGCGCATGCCCTCTATGATCTCCAAGGGACTCAGAGCGGAGCGGACGGGAGCCACAGTGGAGGCTGTAGGCTTTGCTTTGAGCAGCCGGTCCGGCAGTGGGGCGGAGAGGGGGTTGCTGACGGAGTATGAGGGATTTCGGGGTTAGCCTGACATGTTGGTCATGTTGCTGTTAGCATAAACAAAACGTGTTGCACTTTTATCCACAACTTTCT
>NW_015150767.1:229280-247073 GCF_000732505.1 Cyprinodon variegatus | reverse complement strand
ATACATACATACACACATTTAGAATAGAGACAGACCAACTTGTCGCCTGGACGATGTTTTTAAGCAAATATCTTCATTTTTTATTTTTTTGATCGATACACACATCAGTGCAGTGCATGTGTATATCGATCCACAATGTCATGCGTAAGGCCGTCCTACGTGCTCATCCCTAGGTAGCTATCTTTTTTCTTCGCATGCGCACTTTCAGGTGTATATCTGTGGTGAGCTACGGTACAGGGTTGTACATGGAAAACCTCATAAAAATCGTCTAAAAATTAAATCAAGAAAATATAAATGAGGATGTGGTGAGAACATTTCTGTAGCCTTGTTCCTCTTCTTTTATGTTACTGCCACAGAAATTCACTGTTACACAGCACAAAAATATATATACTTAAATTAGATAAACGTGGCAATATTTACATGAGACATCAAGTAACTAAAGCTAATTTATTTTTACTTTTTTTTTTTTTTTTTAATCCTCTGAGATCCAGCAAATGAACGGAGAAGGGTCACCATAGGAAAACATAAGGTTGATTTGTTAGGCTATTCGAGTACTGTTCTGGGGCACAGGGGACTTGTACAGGCTTGTTCCTGTTTATAACAACTCAGGGCACCAGAAGAAGGAACAAGGGAAGCTAGCAAACTCACACAGCGCTGAGTGACCTCCCAAACCTGACCCAAGGAGACTGAAATAGTGAGCCTAGAGTTAAAACGGCCCAAACAGCACAACATCAGTGGTTCAACTAACAAACACATTCAAAGTTAGACATAACATATGGGCAAGAGTAAACAAGCACCTTTTTATCATTTCAAACATAAAGACATTCCTCAACCCTGGAACACTCACTGGGGTAAAAACAAGGAACAAGCTGCCTTTGATAGGAGGGGGGGGGGGGGAACTACAACTACAGAATCCTCTACTAGAGTATCACAGAGACGTCAGCATCCGAACTGCAAATTCGGACTGTAAAGACCTATATCTAAAAGTAGAAAAAATCACAACATTTTATTTACTGCAACTGTCAGAAATTCTATCTTGAAAAAGTTCTAAATAATCAAATTTGCTCAGGAAAAATCTTCAAAAAAGAGGAGCAGGAAGTAACTATTATGACAAATAAGGACAACCTCTCAAAACAAAAGAGCTCATCAGGTGCAAAGAAGTTGTTCAAGTATCCTAGTATCCTGTGCTTTCTGAGGGTTGATATTATCTTAGGGATGGAACGAATGGTTATTTTGAAAAATTATTGATCTGTTAATTCTTTTTTCGTTTAATCGATTAATAATGTAATAGCCAAAGCTTCCTTAAAAAAGACTTTTTGGCAAATCAAAGCAGGCGAAACTAAAACTTTTTTCATGAAAGGCTGAATAGAGCATATTGACATACGACCAAGATTTATTTATTTTTTTATCTTAAAAGGGGTCATAGAATGATTCTATAGGGTATTTGGTGCTGGTCCTTAAGGTCTATATTATTGGGATATTTGCTGTTCTATGAGCCCTAATGCAAGCCTGGTTAAAAGCCCTAGAATGAAACGACAGGGCTTCTTCCTTTATGGTATGCTCATGAATATTTAGTTGAGCTGTGCACTGATTGGTTGGTTTGCAACGAGTGAAGCTGCTGAGCAAAGACGCATCATAGCAACAAGCACTCGCTCACTGAAACATCAAATTGTTGAAATGGTAGGGGGACCAGACGTCCTCTTTTTCCCGGACATGTCCTACTTTTCACACCTAAAAAAATGTTCGGGGGAAATTCTACCAAAAGGAACATATCCCTGTCCCCCGGGGTTTCAGCACCAGCCCAGGAGCTGATGGCTTGGTTTGAATGCCCGGTCCAGTCAGAGGCCCAACATCTGAGAAACCGGCCACAATCAAACTTGCTTGCGAACCTTCCGCCACAACAATCCGGCCCTCTTTATAAACAACAAATCAAATTTACTTTATTCACTCATGTGAAGTCGTGCACTACTCGGGATAATTTGTGAGAAACGGTTGGAATGGCCGTTTCCCTACAACTTTGAAAACATTTACCTTCTTATTTGCACATATGCCTGAAGGATGGGTTGTGAAAACATGATAAGACTATTATCAGCTCACTGAGGCAGGCAAACACACTTGATGCGAACTAAAATATTCTGTTTTAGCTGAGTAGCTATTTTAAACTGGCTCAGAGCTGATCCGTTTCTCTTCTAGAGGAAAGGTAGCGACTAATGCCACTAACTTTTTTATTGTCTCTCACACATAGAGTAATGCTAGATCATTGCTTCTGTCCACCTTAATGTGTCAAATGAGCATGGTTCTGCTGCAGGTTTCTTCCTGTTGAAGTAAAGTTTTCCCTTCTCACTTTCACTTTATGCACGCCCGGCATAAGAGATTGCTGCAAAGTCAACTGCACATGGCAAGAGACCATCCACTGTAGCTACATGCTCATAGAGGAGTGAATGCTGCAGGTCAATGACTAATCTGTTGGATTTCCATAGACACAAAAACTTAAAACCAATCTTTCTGAACTGAATAATTTCACTAAATCAAAATTTTAATGTACTTTATTATTTGAATAATTGTTGCTATGAAAATAAAGTGGGGAGTGGCGGTCCAATGTTGGGAGCCATAGACCTTTGATCCTCAGGTTCTAAGTTCAAGCCCCACTCCCACAGACCTTCACTCTGGGTCTCTGAGCAAGACCCTTAACCCCAAACTGTTCCTTGGGTGCCACACAATGGTAGCCCACTGCTCCCTAAGGGGATGGATTGAATGCAAAGATATATTTCTCCAATGTGGGATCAATAAAGTTCAATTATTATTATTAAACTGAACTGATCATTGGGGCTCCTCTTCATAAAAGACATTTAATCCCAGCGCTGTGTATCCTGAGCCCATAACATAATCAATGACCCCTCACACCTCCACCATGGACTGTTCTCCCTGCTGCCCTCTGGGAAGAGGCTTCACAGCATTCAATGCAGGACCAGCAGATTCTGCAACAGCATTTTCCCCACTGCCATCAGACTGCTGAACTGTTGAAAAACTGAGATTCTGCATCACACTGATAACATCATACTTGCATTCCGATGTTTTCTACTGCATTTTGCACCATATCTATTTATTTATCTTTGCACTGCTCTGAACCTTCCACATCAATGCCTTTTTGCACCATGTCTTCTCCCACACTGTTTACATTTGATCACTGTTGCACTTTATGAATGGAAATGTTCTTTTTTACTGCCAAGCTGCTTCTCATTCACTGTCGGAAAGCTGTAGAAATGAAACTTCAATACAGTTTGTCTAAGTCTATATTGTTTAATGTGTTGCCAGATAAGAACAATGAACAGACTATTATGTGTGACGTTATCATATTTATTCGAGTTATGTCCCTTTCCATGTGGACGATGTCAATAAAGCCTTCATTACATTGGTGTAGATTCCCTACCTCCAATGCAAACTGGGAATTCGTGAAAGGCTAAAGGTTGTGCAGCAACGTTAAAGACAGCATTTGCAAGTCTACTGTTGTTTGAAAATGAACCCGGGAAAACCACGCTCAGCTGATCCTGATGATATTCACTAACAAAGCCTTCTGTTTGACTGATGGGAAGTTTCAGTTTCAGTGGTTTTAAATGTCATTTAGTCAGCTAAAACAGATGCCGTACATCTCCCTAAGTTTTAGTCCACATGAATCCAGTTTATTTTTACATGTTCAACAAGCTGACAACGAAATTGAAGTAACATAAATGTTACAAATAACATATTTCGGCCGTATTTCAGTCATGCTAACTATGGAATACAGTTTAATTGTCCTAGCAGGAATATCCTAAAATGTATTAAACTGAATATTTTAACTAAAGACTAATTTTGAGGAGGTTAAAAATGCCCAAAGGTTGCAGTCGGGAGAAGCACAGAAATTTCTGGAGCTTCTTCCAACAATTTTAAGCAAGGGTGAAATTACAAAAACTGAATATTTGTCCTGAATTAATAAAACCACAAAAACTGCTGAGGAAGTTGAAAGACCTGCAGTGATAGTCTTCCATAGGTCAGTATCATTTCCTGTATTATCTTAAACAGGAAGTACAGCTGGAGGAGACCTTTTCTCCGAGAGACATCCAGATCTGCTTAGAACATCCCGAGACCTAAGAAAGATGGCGTATTAATTGGACAGAACTAAACCTCCACAACGCTTATTCCAAAATATTGGTTTGACATAATAATCAGGTGGAGCGTCAAAAAGATGACAACTGTCCACGGAAAATTTAGATTTCTCTTGTTTTATATATCGCTTTATGCTATTTACTCACTGAAAAATGTTTTTCACACAATGCTGAAAAATGTTTAACTTGCAAGTCCACACAATGCTGAGTGAGGGGCGTTTGTAGACAAGACATACTTCTTCCCGTAACAAGCCCGATTCTTTCTCAAGTTTATTCATAACATGTTACTGTTTAACCAAAGTGTCTGTAACTTGTTTTGACTTTGACTACTTTCCATTATTGTCAGTAAGGGGAACGAATGCTGCCAGATCAGAACAGGGATGATTACCATGCAATAAGAGCTGTATGATGAACTGTTCTCTCTTTGCAAAGATAAATAAAATTGCCGACTGAGTGAAACCCATCAATCTCCTTTTATTTAACTGGAGAGAATAGTTTAATACTTTTTTCCCATGACGAAACACACCCAAAGTGAAACATGCTGTTGGAGGCCTCATGTTAAAGAGGTGCTTTGGAACAGGATTGGGAAATGGTGGAAATGGAAACAGAAAAAAAAAATCCAACAACCTTAGGTAAACTGTTAGTTCCCTACAGGCTACTAAAAATAGCAAAAGATGAAGCCAGATTCAAGAACTAAATTAAACAGGAAAATTGATGTTTTTATCTAAACTCTATTGTGGATGGTCGTATCTTAAAGTGTGCGTCTAGACTTCTAAGATCACCCATAAGTCTTTTCCAGTATCATAATCCAACAGCAGCCTTACCTGATTGGTTGGTTTCTGCTGAGAAGACGTCCCTGGGATGTGGAGCGAGTGGCTCCTGGCTACAGGTGCGCCGGTTGAAGCTCTTCTTTGCTGTGAATGAACTGTCTGTGAATCATTCCCCTCCAGAGTGGGGCTCCCTTTGCCACCAACATTGCTCCCTTCTGTTTCTAGCACAGCATCCCAAGGATCCCCAGGAGAACCCCCCTGTTCGTTGTGTACTCCACTTCCTGCCGTCATGGTGGCTTCCTCATTCTCAGCTTTATGTTTTGTAAGTGGGTCCAGATCCAGCCACTCAAAGCGGCTGATGGGAGAAGATTCAGCAGCTGCTGTGGGCTGTGGCGGGGGGTTTGGTGCCAGAGAGGCTGTGCCCACTTGTGAAGAGTCTGCCTCAGTGCTGGAGGATCTACCGTTCTTCAAGTATTCTGAGGTGCTTAAAATCTTGTCAAACAGTTTGGCCATTTCAGGGTCCACGGTTGGTTTTGAGTAGACCATCGCTGGAGGAGCCTGGATAGGAGGTAAAGCCAAAAAGGATGGCTGCTGAGGTGGAAGAGTCATGAAGGACGTCATGGGTGGAGTGAAACCATTTTGAAATGTGCCTGGTTTGGGAAATGGAGCAGAAGGGAAGAGTGGGCTGGGTTGATGAGTTGGAGTGCTCAAGCTAGAATTAGATTGAGTGGGAAGAACTGTGGTCCACTGACTGCCCTGGAAAGGAGAGGAGCTGCAGGGGTTACCACCAGGGTAGGAGGCACTGAGGTTGAATCCCAGCAGAGCTGAGGGGCGGGATGCTTTGCTGTTAACGCCAAAGTTTTCATCGAGAAGAAGCTTTTCGAGCTCCTCATTGGTCAGTTTGTCCACGTCAATATCTTTAAACTTGCCCCCCTCTTCCTGCTTCTTGGTTTCTGGGAAGACAATGAGGTCCTTGTCAGGTGCACTTGCTGAAGGCAAAGTCTGAGCAGCATTGGCATTGCTGGACTTTGATGGTTTTGAGGCAGACAAGTGGGTTAAAAGTGAAGGCGTATGTTTTTTCTCTCGTTTCAATTTAGCCAATGCCTCTTCTTCCATGCGGAGGGCTTCCTCCTTACCCACAACCCCCTTTGGCTTTGGGACATCCATCTTGAACCCATTACCATTATGTGTCTGGGCCATTCTGTCAGGTGGAAGGAGCCATGAGTAGGACAGCCTTTAAGTCAGAGTGGCCCAAATGGTTACAGTGCAGAGACTTAAATCCCTAAGAAAAAAAGAAAAGAGAGAAAAAACACTTTAAAAAAAGGGTGAAACTTTTTCAAAACAAACAAAAAGAATGTAATAAAGCATCAAATAACCAGCCATACCAAATTACTGCCACAAAACAAACCAGTCTGAGTTTTTTGGTTGATTTCCAATCATCAGATTTGAAAAGATAAAATGTACCAAGACTGATTTCACTGATTTTTAAATAAAATCTAAGAAAAGAAATCCTGCCTTCCTGCCATTAACAGGACAAAGAAGGGGTGATATCACACTCTGTGTAGGAGGTCATAAGGTATAAAGCAACGTTTTACTATAACTATAAAGTAGAGTTATAGATTAGTAAAGAGGTTGATTATTTAGAATCAGTCCATCTTCTCATATTAGCATGGCTAGAATGAGTAAGAAAGACCCTCCTTGTGTTCACTACTAGGGCTAGGTATTTTCGCCAAAGTCCTAAATCGATTTGATTTTGATTAATACAGTTCTAAATCAATTAATTTGGATTCAATCTGTTTTTACAATAATGAAAGTGGTTCAACTGTGTTTCAAAATATTCGTGTATTTTTTTTTCCTGTCATATTAAATACAAAATGCAAACTTGTAAATCAGACAGTTTAAACTTGAGATGTGAACAAAACTGTCTCAAAGGGACTTGTCTGTGAAAAGTGAAAAAGCGAAACCTCACTCGAGCAGAGAGACGTGACACAACAGGGACACAGCAGGCATGCATGAGCTGCATTATCTTCACTGCACAAACCATATGTGCAGCGTTGTCTATAACAACTACTGCTGGTCAGCCTCCATTTGTTAATGTATTTAGTCAACCTATTGGCTATATTTGCAGCTGTCTGGCTTGAAGTCATCTTGAGAGCATCTTTCCTGCTCATTTGAATATGAACGTCATGCACTTCACTATAAAATTAAACGATCTCATTCCCTAGACATCGATTTTGCAGAAATGTAAAGGAATCGATCCAAAATCAATCAAATAATTTTTTTTTTCCCAGCCGTATTCCGTACAGTATCCAGATCCTCTATTAACACCGAGATTCACCCCGAGGCCAGAAACCTTTCCATTTTAAGCAAGCTCCAGTTCAAGCAAAGGTTAAAGGTGCAAAAAGACAAAACAAAGCAGCTTTTCTGTAATGCATTTAGCCTTCCTATTATCTACTGATAGCCGTAGCCTCTTTCACTCACTAGGAGTCTAAATGGACTGTTGAAAGTAGTGTCTTAGGAAAATCAAGATTTTTACATGTACCTTCAGTAACGGCAGTGTTTCCCAACTGGGGGTACGCGTACCCCTATGGGTCTGCCAGCGCATTCCAAGGGGTACATGAAAATATTTTATTTCTTTGGTAGTAAAATAAATATAGTCTATATATATATATAGTATATATATATATATATATATATATATATATATATATATATATATATATAGTCCTGGGTTCAATTGAAAAATTAAACAAGCTTATATCAACCAAAATGTAAATTTTTTTCTTCTTTTTTTTAGTTCACCTTCAGCTTTGACACACATCAAAACCAAGCAGAGTAACAGACTGGATGTACAAAGCAGCCTGGGATCAGCTGTTTCTCAAACTGAACTATCAGAGCTCATCAAAACAGTTTAGGTGTTTTGATGAAAACAAAGTAAAACTAATGAAGTCAGTCTGACTATATTTTTTGTTCTGCATTTTGTTCCCAATTCATCAAGTTCAAATGTGATTGTAAGGTAGTTACTCAGATGAGCTCCAGTTTTATAAATACAGGTTTATATAATGATGTTATTTTCTATTTATTTCGATTCCTCATTGACTTCTAGGCAACATACTTATGATGTTTTTTTATTTAAGACGGAAAGAATAAAATGATAATTAAAAGCTCAAATTAAAGGATAAAGTAATATAGTCTTTATTTTATTATCAGTTATTGTACATTCCACTTTAGGACAATCATCAATACTTTTGAGTGAGAGAGATATTCATTATAAGAAAAAATGATCAAAGGGGTACACAAGTCAAAAAAAGGTTGGGCAACACTGAACTACGGGACTAATATTTAAAGCTACAGTGTGTAATAATTACAGGGATATACAGTCAGAAATGTAATATATTATACATAACTGTTATTTTATCTTTTATCTTCTACGAGCTCAGCCTCTTAACCTTAATATTTGTATTGCCTTAGAATTCGTTATTTATAATTACATAGGAGCGGGTCTCGCAGCCATGGAGGCAGACATCTTTGCTCTACAGCAGCGCAGAGCCAACAAACTAGTGATTGCGAGATGGCCAAAATGTCACAACGATGTAGAAAAAATAACGGGTATATTTATTATCTTAAGTCTACATGAAATCTATACCCTACACAGACTAATAAAATACTATCTGTAAAATTATCTATGTAAACAAACCTCATCACTTGAGAAGGTAGGTGATGCGGTGGAAGACATTTTGTCCCGTAACGCTCGCCGTACTGTTCGGGGGGAGAAGCGGTGGGGGGGAGATGTTCATGTTACTGACCGCTAAATGTCGCTAAAAGTTACACACTGTAGCTTTAAAAGAAATAAGCCCAGTTCTCCCAATTGAAACGAGCGCAATTACACAAATATTAAGTGATTTAAATAACAACAAAAGTCAAAGTGGTATCAACACTGTATAAAGGATTACTAGTTAATAGGAAAACCTCAACACTGTATATTAGGGCATAAGTGATGTCATGTGGTATAATATCTGTAAATTGCCGGTTACCACTACTAGTTCTAGGAATTGGGAAATTTACTGTTGGAAAAAAGAAGTCAGGTTTTTTATTACTCGATGGATAAAAAAGGCAATGTCATCCTTAAACCAACCCTGCTGGAAAATGTGTGGAGAACAGAATGTGGGTCACGCACATATCTTCTGGCAGTGTCTGCAATTTGTCCCAATTTTGGGAAGATGTGACCAAAGAAATTGATAAGATACTAGGGTACAGCATCCCAAGAACAATACTGACATTAATTTAGTTATGTAAAGGAAGCAGAGACTCGGAAGAAGGATCTTTACTTATTCAAAATTCTGTTGGCAGCAGCACAAAAGGCCATCACACGTTAATGGTCCAAACAAGAACCCCCAACAGTCAAAAACTGGTTGGACATCGTAGAAGAAAATCACAGCATGGAAAGACTCACTTTTATAAAAAGGTTGCAAAAAGCTAAATATAAAGAAAAAATGGACAATGTATATTAATGATCCCTGACCACATATTATCTATAAATTGTTCTGTTTTATATTATTTGTTCCTTTTAAAAATAATAAAATGCAAGAAAAAAGTAAATAGTGTCTTATAAAATAGTTCTTCATAATTCTGGTCATCTTCTTGCCTCATAAAAAAAGAGAAAAACTTACTAAACCTGAAAATAACTGAGTCTCATTCCCTCAACACCCATATTTTCAGAATTTTGTTGGTACTAGCTGGCTTCTTATCTATTCAACAATTATATTAAGACAGACAGAGTTTCTAAAATCACCCAATGTTTGGCAGCGAGTTCTGTTGACCAGTCTCCTTTATTAGAACACTTATGTGTTTCGATCAACACATGTTTTTTACACCTTTGCACCTGCTAAAATTGGGGGAGTTAAAGTCAACCCACCAATGTCACACCTTGATGACTTTTCTCAGCATGGTGAAACAAGTATGCTGCAGTGGTACGACTGAAAGTTTACTTTACTGCTCCAGAGGATGCGCACTGACAAGACCCACCTAAGTCTGAGGAAATTCAGAGGAAAATATTGTTCGATAAAAAGAAAAAAAAAAAAAGAAAAGAAAATCATGTCTAAGATGGCATACCAACAACTTGTATTTACAGCACCTTAACCAATTTTAAGGAAATCCACTACAGACATTTTTAATTTTTGCTCAAATTGCTTCAAGTTAAAACCATGTCCCTTTTATTTTGCAAACACGATGCATACCCTGAAAGCAAAGGGGGTATAATGGGTTTCTAATTCAACCCACTAAGCTACATCAAGGCTTATAAATCATGAATGTTCTGTTGCTCCTATTGACAAGCTGTTTTGTCACATATGATGCTCGGTCAGCTTGATATTAAAGGAAAAGTCCGGTCATATTCAGAATTCAAACTTCTGAAAGTACTTTAAATATGAAATTATGGGCGTGCAGTTGGCGCAGTGGTTAGTGCGCACGACCCATGCATGCCTTAGTCCTCGACGTGGCCGACCTGGGTTAGAATCCGGCCTATGGTCCTTTGCTGCATGTCTCTCCTCCTCTCTCAAACCCCTTTTCCTGTCAGCCTACTGTTGAATAAAGGAGCCACTAGTGCTGCAAAAACTCAAAAAAATATATATTTTATATATATTAAATTATTACATACTGTACAAAAAATAAGTGTTTTTAATTAAGAGTAATTTCATTAACAAAGAACTCCACTGCCACCTACCGGTTTGTGATGTCATGGTGCGGTATCAGCTGTTGATCAAGTCCTAATGCTGTATCTGGTGTTTGTCACAACATGCTATTATCTAAGTCATCTTGATTACATTCTTCTTTGAAATCTTGGCTGCATATGACGTGCTTTTCTCTGGCGAGATGTTCGATTACAAATCCTCCCTCTACCAAGTTGGCAATCCGACGATGAACCCCGGTGGATCATGAACCAGAGAGGTGAAATAACTATTTTTTTTTTTTCACTTTTACCCGATGTATTACTTCATCCAACTGCCATGCACTTGGGCATTGTCAGTTTAACTATGGCTCTCAAGAATTTCAATGGTAAAGCCCTCTGGAAATCTAAAATGTTGTTGATTGGAGATGTGTCTAGTAGTTCTTATTGATTTTGCTTGTAAAGCGGGGAGAATGGCGCTAGGCTTACCGCACCGTCACTGCCGGAAGATGTCAGGAGTGAGGTGTTACTATATTTGGGCAAAAATGGCCACTCCAAGACTCTGTGATTGCAACGAAAATTATAGTTTTTATTTACTCATTGATGCTAAATTCATTAAATCACCACAAACGTATACGTTTTAGGTATAAATAATGATCCATTGATTATTGCTTGCTGACCGGACTCCTTTAAAACCTGGAGCATCTTGTGGGTCTGATTCTTTGTTTTAATAGCCATTACATCCAGACAGAACAGTACATCACAATAAACTCCTCTTTATTAATGTTTACTTTCATATCAGAGCGCCATTAATGCACCTGGGGTGCCTACACTCCAGGATGGCTATGAATTACCGCAAGACAGCTGACTCGTAATGATTGATGAACAGTTTTCTAGTTATTTTTTCAATTATTTTAGCTGAACTAAATCTGGTCAGTTTTTCCACTATTTAATAAATCCTTTTTACATGAATGGAAGGAAAGACACGGATGTGTTCCATATGACCAAAACATTGGCTGACATATTTTTAAGAGAGTAAAGAAACTTTTCTCAGAGCGTCCAGTGGTTCTGGATGACACAGCGTGTCCTCAAAGCAACCATTCATTGACTGATCCCAGAGCAGCTCTCCTGAGCTTCCCCTCCCATTGTGGTGGAGAAGGCTGGCTGTGCCGGGACTCAGGCTCGCCCAACACTATTGTGCAGCTGAGGAATTTGGCATGCTGAAAAGCTCAAAGCATCCCCCCACCTCTTTTCTTTCTCCTTCTGTAGGCTTTACATTAGTGCCATGGCTAAAGACTGTCTTATCAGCTGCATGAACCCTGCGTGTACTAGGCATTTCACTAGGGGAGCTTGGTCCCCAGGTTAAAGGCAACAAAACTCAGGAAAAGCAACACAGGATTTTTTTATTATTTTTTTTCCTTTTTGCAGAAACTCCCTGTTCACTGATACTGAAGCTACATTCCAATTTTATCCAATAAAGAAGTAGAACAAATAAAAATAAAATCCCAGTTTATAAATTGTATCTATGGACTGATATTTCTCCTGTTACTAGAATTAAAATCAATAAACTAGCAGACTCATGTCTATTTTGGTAGTTTTAGATTGTAGGATTAAAGCATCACAAATGGATCAACATTTTACAATTTGGGTTTTTGCAACTTCCAGAACAGGGACTTAATTGTGCTTACAAATCCCAAAGGCGGGAGTTTTCGGAAAACTCAACAGAAAAAAATCATAAACACCTATATTTTATGAGTTAAAATCTAAATGCAATCGATTAGGTGGAGAAGACATTTATAAAGAAAGACACCTGTACCTATGCAAGATCTCAGGGATCTGCTGAATGAGCTGAGGAGAGCTGGGACCAAAGGAACAAAGGTACCATCAGTGGCACACTATGCCTAGAAGGACTCACATCCTGCAGGGGCAGGCATGTCCCCCTGGTAAGACAGAACATGGCCTGACCCGTCTGGAGTTTGCCAGAGAGCAGACGGGCGTTCCAGAAGAGGTTTAGGATAACACCATGGGATCCGATGTAACCAAAGTGGAATTTTTTGGCAGAAACTGAACTCATCATGTTTGAAGTAAGAAGAAAATTGAACTGCAACAAGAACAGCATGAGGGTGGGGTCATCATGCTTTGGGACTGTTTTCCTACAAATGAGACAGGATGACTGCGTTAAGTCAGAGTTAAGCCGGGCCTACACCATGCAATTTTTTACAGTCGTTGCACGGAGCTGCTGCTCACACTGTACGACTAATCGCAGGGTTTAGACGTACAGTGTGAGTTCACAGCTCACGATTTATGTTCATCCCAACATAGATTGATTTTCTCCCGACCTCACGATTCCCGATCAGGGGGTGGACGTGAGAGGCTGATCGCCCCTCTAAACCCCCGTACACTACACGACTGACGATCAGGCTGAAACTTGGCACGATTGAAAGATTCTCGCACGACTGGAAAGTCGCCCCGAAAATCAAATAAAAACAATTAAAAAAAATCAAAAAGTGTATGCCCGGCTTTATCGTATGTTTGAGACAATCATGAATGACAATCTACTTCATTCTAATACCAACTGGCCACAGCTCCAAAAACAATTCGGATAGCCGAAATGCAATTTATGACCAAGTTTGTGTTTTTTTTGTGAGCCTTTTTTTAACAACACGCATAGCAGTGCCAAATGATGCATTGCTAATGAAAGCCAACCAGACACTGAATCGGCGGAAGTCAAACATATTAGTAAACCTGATTTACAATCTGTCCTACCTTTGCAGGGGTTTTTTATTAATAAATATTTTCATCCGAATAAAAGTCAGTTTCTGGAATATTTCCTTATATAGTTTATTTTCATCTTAAACTTTCTTCTCTCTGTATCACGGTATGGCAGCATGCCCATATTTTGAAATTGTATTTGTGCGTAAATTATGGAAAATTCTGCTGCTCTTGCGTTTGATTTGCTGGGGCTTCTGTCTATCTCAAATTGGTCCACATTGTTGGATTCTGTAGAATGTGCATTTTCCAAAGAACTTTTAAGCTCCCTGATTGGACAAACGGTTATTTAGATACTTTTACTTAGCTTTATGTATATACTCTGTAATTACAGAATGTAAATAAATACTGCGAACTTGTGATTTTTGCAAGAAAACTGAAATTCTATAACCATATATACAGCATTCCAAATTTTAAATTAAAGTATGAATGCAAGATTTTTAGATATTATGCAAAACTTTGCCAAAACGGCACAACAGGAGTTGGAATTGATTTTTTTTTGCAATCTACACAATTATAACTTCTCAGTTGCTTTTTGGATGGACACCAAACTTGCTACATAAGTAATTGTGTCTTAAAATCTGTTGGGGGGGGGTATCTTATGCAGGCCAGTTAGTTATATGTCAGCCTGAACACCTAAATTCAGCCAATCATATATCAGCGGTCATCTGTCAATCAAATTTTTTTGGTCATAGCATCTTGATTCATATGTCGCAGCTAATATACGCAACGGTTGAAATAACAAATAAAGTGCTGGTTATACTCCTGCAGCAGTGTGACCCAGTGAGCTTGACGCAGACATTTTTCATTTATGCCCAGTATTGAAGCGTGGTCTGCGCTATACGCTGTGGGTCTAGATACGGCTGAGGCGGTGAGGGAGTGGGGGCAAGTTTGTCCAACAACGGAGGGACATGAGGGCGAAAAAGAGCGGGGATCCAGGTGGAAAAAGGGTCCCAGCGTTCTCGCGCAACTCACTCTCCTAGCTGGTACAATTTCATGAGTTGTTTTCCACAATTTTGGTCATAAAAACAAAACAAGCCGGCCTCCTGTCTGCGGCACTGTCTGCGGTCAGCTAACAGAACTGGCAGCGTTGTGAGGCAAGGGCTCAAACATGTACGGCTGGAAGCATTCTACACCAAACCAAGCTTCTGCCGCCCTGGCGTCCTCTTTGAAACATCTTCGTTCCCACTTTCCTCCTCTAAATAAAAAATGTATGACCGAGGAGACTCATCCACGACCTCCTACACTAAACTCTCCTCCTCTTGCATGTTTCCACTGTCCATAGCTTTCCTTGACAGTGCCATTTCTAAGTCACCAATTTATTGCTACTTGGTCCCAATATAATTTCCCATTGGTAACCTACTAGCACTAAATTGCTAACTGGTTAACAAGATGCTTCAGAGAAAGCGGCAACAATCAAACTTGTTTGCGAACCTTCCACCACAATAATCTAGCCTCCTTGATAAATGACCAATCACATTCACTTTATTCACTCGTGTAATGTCGGGCACCACTCGGGAGAATTCGGAAATGCAACACTTGGAACAGCCGTTTCCCTACGACTTTAAACCTTATTTACTCAGGCCCAGAATAATTTACTTTCAGATTTTCCCTAAATTCGCAGTTTAAGCAGTGCATACATTGAGAAATGCATTATAAAGTATGAATATGCCTTTTTTGGAAAACAGACCTGCGGGCTTAAGAGGCTAAGAGAAAGCAACAGTTATCCCTTCAACTGCAAAAAGTATCATTTAGTGATCATAATCGGACTAGTAACATTTGTTAGTCACTTTTGATGATAACATAATAAAACATTAGAAAAAAAAGAAAATAGTCATGTATTTCACTTCAAATATTAAAACTGCTCATCCTCATAATTTAAAAACCTATATATCATACCAGACGTATTTTCTAAACAGCATAATTTGGGTTTTTTTTGTGATTTAAAAGCGTGATGAGCTCTGCCCAATAAGTTTCAGCGTGCAGCACTAGACAGCGGAAAGGCAGAAATTCAATGCTATCTACAGCCAGAGGAAAATCTGGAGCCTTTGCAACTATTTCTGCCTTATCCTTGAAAGTACTGTTATTTACAGCCGCCTTGAACTTTTTAAAGATTGCACCAAAGTAATGCACCTTGATAACTGCAACCAGCATGTTTGGTGCATGAGGGACATTGCGATAATATACAGAAAAGATGAGATTAACAAGTATGTGGGGATTTCGTAATTAATCATCAGAGTATTGAACAATAATACTGTAATTGCATGTTTCCTAATATTTTAAAGCTTTTATTAATCATTTAGTATATTCTCATGAAACAATACATGCAGCATTCATTCTTGATAGAAGATTTTTACATAAAGCTAAATTTAAAATATACATTTGTCCATTTTATTAAGAATACTTACACTTCTTATTAGGGCTGGAACTAACAATTATTTTGCAAATCTATTAATCTGTTGAATTTTTTTTCGATTAATCGATTAATAATCAGACAACAAAAGGTTCCTTAAAGAAGACTTTTTAAGAAATTAAACCAGGTGAACCTAAAACTTTTCCACTTGTCAAGTTCTGGATAGAGCATATTAAGGAATGATTGTCTTGTGTTCCTCTTAAATGCATAATGTGTTTTTTTTGTTTTTTTACAATCTTGAGTGGGTCGCTCTGTCGGCTAAAGGCTTGTTTTAGAGTCTCTATACTCCAGTTAACAATTAATTGACTATTAATTTACCTGTTGATTATTTCAATAATTAAGTAATCATGATTAATCTGATAAATTGTTCCAAAAAAGTTTAAAAAAAAAAAAAGACAAAAAAAAAATCCACTGGAGTTTCTTTTAAAGTTTGAAGATATTTTTCTTCCAATCAAGGAAGTTTTTTTCAATTCAAAATAAAAAAAAGCCGATTAATTGTTTCACCCTTATATCTGATTATGATTTTTTTTAATAGTAAAAATGACAAATCGGCACCAATATGGGTTGATAGGATTTAAACAATGTGATCTACACTTATTTTACACTTTGAATTTGGACTGAAATGTGACTTATGGATCTTTTTCCAAAGTTATAAATAATAAAAATACAAAAGTGCAGACATTAACACTAAACTGAGCAGCAGATCAAAGTACAAGCCAAGATCCTTATAGAGGAAAATATGTAACCAAGTCATACAGCAATTTGAAACTCTAAAAGCATCAATAAAGTGAACAATTGCAACCTTCTTACTTTTCCTGCATGGCTGTGGCACTATAATGCGGCTTTATAAGAGTTTATAACTTCACATATATCTAAATAAACTTTATTTTACATCATTTTCTTTTCATTATCAAAATAAATAACTAAATAAAATATAAAATAAAAAACTGTGACAAACACCTAGAAGTCTTAGTAAATACAGAAGTAGCAATCTAATCTAATCTGTATTAGAGCTGAGACTACAGAGCCAGATCATTTCCTGGAACATCTACTGTAAAAACAACAACAAAAAGAAACAATCAGCTATAAACTAATAAGTATTAGAGGTTGTTAAAAACTAAACAGGTTGTTGGATCAGTTATTTCGCCACTCTGTCAGTTGACTCATTTTGTTTGCCATTATCTCATCTTTGTTGGGCTTTTATGTCAATCTTAGACAGTTAAAATCAGCGATGTTAGCATGGTGCGATATTAATAATTAGTACAAAGCAAAGTAGATTAGCTCATATAGCAGCTTTTTGCTACTTCTGGTAGCCGCTTCAATGGAAATCCAACTTTATAGGATGTTTCAGGCTAAGTTAGCTGCTAAACCAGCTCAACCAGTAGCAGCGACACAAAAACAACTAACCTAACCCGACTTAAACCACTTGGTCAGGTATTGAGTGACACTGGTTTAATGATATAAAAGTACTCAAGCAACTGGCAGCTCTGCTCCTTCCAACTATAATCACAACAAGAAGAAATGCTGACTTTCTGAAACGAGAAGCAATCACATACGACGACAGCAAAACAGCTAACAGCACCCATCTTTAAAGTTGAACTTTTTAAAGAGACCTGACGTTAAAAATGGTTGTTTCTCACCTTTTAGCGGTCCGGTGTTTGGAGCCATTTTTCCTGCAGCCTGCATTTTTCCATCCACTTGCACAAAGGGGACGTCAGTTCCTGTTGAGTTGGTCGACGGAGTGTCGACCGACTTTTAGATGAAGTGCGGAAAGCGGCGTTTCTGCTAGGATGAGTCATATGGATAGACAGCGCCACCCCATGGACAAAAGTAGGTAGTGCATCTGTGGGCAACACGTGCAAAACAAGTTTTCATCAGATAGCTAACATGGTAGTAAGTAGTTGTTACACAAAATAATATTAAATAACCTTTGAAAGAATAGGAATAACTCTAGGTCTCCTTCTACTACTTGAATTGGAGTATGTTAGCAAACCATCCTTACACACACACACACACACACACACACACACACAC
>NW_015150767.1:214115-227682 GCF_000732505.1 Cyprinodon variegatus | reverse complement strand
GCGAGTGGGAAAGAACAGGAGTTGCCAGCAGCACTTTGCATTAAGAGTGACCTACGATGACGGCGGAAAGAAAGTTGTGGATAAAAGTGCAACAGTGTGCAAGCATTGTGCAACACGTTTTGTTTATGCTAACAGCAACATGACCAACATGTCATGCTAACCCCGAAATCCCACATACTCCGTCAGCGCTCTGCCCCGCTGCGCTCCAGACCGCCTGCACAAAGCCTACAGCCTCCGCTGTGGCTCCCGTCCGCTGAGCTCTGAGTTCCTTGGAGATCGTAGAGAGCATGCGCGAGATGATTACATTCAAAGCAGCAAAACATCCGGAAATGATCCATGGTTTTTGCGGATCATTAAAAATAATTACAATTCATTACTTTTTTTTTTCTCATTAATTTCATTCATTTTTATGGGATTTTGGGGTAACAATCAACATATACCGAACCGAAAACCGTGACCACGAAACCGTGAACCAAACCGGACTGTGGATTTTGTGAACCGTTCCACCCCTAATATATATATATATATTTATAATCCATACCCTAACTTTCCTGTGTAATAGCCTCTTAAAATTACTTTGTGTTTGTATATACCATTTGTAATCCATACATGCATAGTTTATGTACACATGTGGATAAATATTTCTATCCTGTATAGCACTTCTGCATAGATGCATTTCGTTGCTTTGCACTTGTGACAATGTAATGTCAATAAAGTCGAATTCTATATTATTCTATGATTAACCAGGGTTCACAAACTGCTGTAAATATTGTAGATAAAAATAGACCGGAAAAAGAGAGGTTAAAACAAAAATGTAGATAAATTAAAAGAAAATAAAAGACTAAATGACTGATAACAGAAAATAGAAATAAAGCCAATTTCTCGGGAAGAACAAAGCTCTTTTGCAAAAAGGTTTGTTTTTTCAGACCGTTTTTAAACTCCAAGGGAGATGAGGTTTGTAATATGTGATGACAGCCTATTCCATCTTCTATCTTCAGAAGCTTTCACCTCTAAGTTTTGTTAATTTTCTCACTTTAGGGAGCTGCTGGTGAGCAGACCTAAGGAAGCGGTCAGGTACATATGGTTTCAGGGAGCTCAGAGAGGTAAGGGTTACCAATCTATTGAAACATTTAAAAGCAAATAAAAGCACTTTAAAATGGATCCTGAAATGCACAGGTAACCCATAGAGTGACAATAAAACAGAGTGCTCAAACCTTCTTGCTCCAGTTAAGAGCCATTCTGCAGCATTTTGAATCTGCAGGCACCTGATAAATTTGTCACTAATTCCCAAAAATAATATGCTAGAATAATAGTCTGAGCATATATTACTGTTTTAAGCAGCTGACTTGCTTTATTCTGGCTAACTGCCTCAGATGGTAGGAGCTGGATTTCATTACTGGCCTAATTTGACCATCAGGTATCAGAAAACTGTGCCAAATTGGAAAGATTTACAGAGGAGGTTTCTAACGTATTACTTAAAACCATTACTTCTGTTTTTTGTCCAGTAAGATGCAGAACATTTAGAGTCATCCATGCATTTATATCATGAAGGCATTTAAGCAAAAATATAGTAAGCAGTGAAATTGAGAAATTAAGGAATGATCTGCATTTCAGTTGTTTTCTGAAAAGAAAGCCAAATGGAAGTAGGTAAACAGAAAAAAGAAGAGGGCCGACCACTGAGCCCTGTGGGACACTATAACAAATAGAGGCAGATGATGATTCAGAAAAATCTAGTTTAAAGGAGAAAGATTTGTCTGTAACTTTTAACTCCTACTCACTGTTCTAACTAGGCTCAATTAATGAAGTAATCCATCTCTGCCATATACCAGAGAACTAATTTCCTTCTCTTCCAAACAGCTATTGGCTCTCAGACAACAGGTTGACTGGTGGTTTTCATGCTCTTCTCCTCGGGGCAGATCTTGATGATCTGTGCCCCTCCTACCAGGTGATTTGTTGTTCCCACTGGGATGTAATTAACCACCTCTGGAACAAGCAGTTCTCCTTTACACCAGAATATGGCAGCAGTGATTCCACCGTGTGGACTGTTTTGTGGCATGGTGTGGAGACAATCCTCTGATCCTGAATGTCAACAAAACAAGGGAGGTGATTGTAGATTTCAGAAGAAACAGCAACAAGCTGGATACTATTAACATTATGGGAGAAGAAGTGGAGGTGGTTGAGGAGTATAAATGCATTGGTGCTCACCTAGACAACAAACTAGACTGTAGACACAACTGTGAAGCCATCTACAAGAAGGGACAGAGCAGATTGTACTTCCTGAGAAGGCTTATCTTTATTGGCATTTGCAACAACATGCTACACATCTTCTATAAGTCTATAAGTTGTTCAGAGTGTGATCTCTTCCTTCATCATCTCCTGAGGTACCAGCATCAGAGCAAATGACGTAAAAAAGCTCAAAAAGCTAATAAAGAAGGTCGGCTCTGTTCTAGGAACTCCTCTAGAACCTCTGGAGATTATTTCCCAAAGAAGAATTCTTCATAAAGCAAAGAAGATTATGGACAACAGAGAGCATCCTCTGGTAAAGATTTTTAGCAAACAACAAAGTGTTTTCAGTAGGAAGCTTCTCTAGAGCCGACGCAAGACAGAATTTAATTGATTGTCCTGATATTTGAAAGTTAGTATTTGACCCTGAAACTGACAACAAAAATACGGCAAAACATATTAAGAACAAAATAATAAAATAATAAAATTAAAGAGGACTAATACAGAATTCCTACTATTTTTAAGGATTCATTTTAATGCTTTGGGATAGAGTCTGTCCCTGCAGTCATTTAAGAGTCTTCTATGTAATTTAAGGAAAAATAACGTCTATGTAGTTCTATGTAGACCCATAAATTAATTAATTAGCACAGATGTATAAACATGTCTATAGCTTTATTGTAAAACCATTTATTGTCCCAGTGGGGAAATTCACTCTCTGCATTTAACCAATCCCATTGAGGAGCAGTGGGCTGCCATTGTGTGGCGCACAGGGAACAGTGTGGGGTTAAGGGTCTTGCTCAGAGAGCCAGAGAGCAGACTGTGGGGATTAAACTGGTTACTTGCAACCTCCTCAGAGCCCAAGCCTACTGCTATAACCAATATGACAACACTCCCCATTATTGGAGAAGGCCTCATGAAGATCTAGTCTGTCTTCAGTTAATTATTTGGAAAATATAAATGTTGTGTGCATTCATTTTAGTTCATTGTGATCATTATAGATTGTCGACCAACCCTCAGTTCACATTTGTCCCTGTTTGGTGATCCCTATGAACATTTTCTGGAGCTTCCACTGTTCTCCTGAGGAACCAACAACCAGTTTTAATCACAGCAACAGATGCCCTGCTTACTTTTGTGACTAGGCTTAAAATCCTCAATTTATGTTCTTTTTCTGTTCTCCTCATTCTTACTACACCTGGCCTGGTGCTCTGTTTATTTGCACAAGTAGGAGGTATCAGCTGAACATGCCGCTGTCAACCCCTCAACATTAGAGAAACCTGGCCCTGTTTTTCAGTGTTCAGTCCTGTTTCTCTCCTAGAGATAACTATTGACTGAGGTTTTGTAATAACTAACAATATGTGCTCCCTTTCATATTCTTGGCCTAAAAACGGTCTCATGTATCATCTGTTTAAGTGTGTTGCTTTCCGAGACAAAGCCACCTATGGAGCCAGATTACCATTGCCTTCTCTAAGATACAATGTGTTCCTATATCAGTGATTCAGTGTTCTTTTTTTGTGTGTATGCTCAAATGGCCATTCACACTGAGCCCGAATCTGCTGGGGGTTTCGGAGTTTTCCTATGCACTGTTGCTGCATGCATGCTCAGTATGAGGGATTGCTGCAGTCAACGACAGTGCAAGTGAATTTTCACTGTCTCTACCTGCAGGAGGAGTTAATTCTGCAGGTCAATGACTGAATGCGTTGCACTGATGTGTTTCGGATAAAAAAGTTTTAACTAATCCATCTGTATGATTTGTATAGTCTGTGAAGTGCCTAGAGATGGAATATGTGTTGTGAATTGATGCTATATGAGTACATTTTGCTGAACTGAATCAAGAACAAGTTCAATAAAAAACATTTTTGTCTTACCAATTTAAACCATGATTATTAACATGTTTGCACACCAACTGACTGTTAAAGTGAGTTTTCTGGTTTGTACAGAAGCTTTATTATTCTAAAAAGCATCTTTTCTTGAAAAATGTGCTCTTGTGTAGTGTTATTCTTTTTACTCATTTTTATTTTAGTCTTTATTATACCAAAACTTGCAACTAACTTTACATTTGATCAGCCTGACTACACCATACACTCCATCATGGCATAGCCTGAACGATTGGATGATTACACCATTATCAGAAATTCCGTAATTTGTTATGATCAAACACCCATATGATAAAAACTGCCCCCCCCCATGATGCCCTCTAAAGCAGGCGATAGGAAACCAAAGAGCTCTGACAAAATATGTCATAACTGTTAGATTGTTGCCAGATGTTGCAGACCTGAAGATCTCCTTTACTGACAATCCTTCCTCCAACTGCAGTCAGACTTTGCAACCATCATTGCTCAAAGCAAACTTTCAAATAATCAGTTGGTGTTTTATTGTATAAGTACGGTACATGATTTCCAAATTTCTTAGCAACCAGTAACTGCAGATTTTCTTTGTATATTGCAGATTTTTCCAGGCTGAACCTTCTCCTACTTTTATTTGTTGTTTTTATATTTTTAACCCTTTTGTATATTTGTGTTTCTTTTACAATAGGCTAATTTTCCCAATGAGAACTATCGCATGTTGTTTTTGTTTATCGTTCAATTTCTACTGTTGCATTGATTCTATTGCTTATGGAGTTTGAATAAGGATTAATGAAAATAACAGTTTAACTTTGGATAAATAAAGAATGAAACCTTATAAAGAAACAATATCCAGTGAGTGTCAGCTGAGGTTCCCCAACCCCTTAAAAAACTAAATATGATACATACGTAAATCAAAAAAAAAAAAAAGAAAATTTTTTTGTGTGTGTGCTTCCAACTGGCAATAAACATTTTAAAAATCTTAAACAGTTAAAGGACTTTTACTGAGATAGGCAGACAAGACTGGGATTGGAATTAAGGACAGTCCTCCTCTGATATAAAAAAAAAGTTGATTAAAAAAAAAGTAGAAAAGTTACTCCTCTGCACATGTTAATGTGCCCTTGGGCGAGGTGAATAAACATCAAGGTACATTTGGGTATCCGTGCATTTCTGAGAATGCAAGAAGATAAATATGATTCTAACTGTTATACATCTTTGAATTATTTGTATGATTTAAATAGTGTTTGATAAGATTAATAAAATTCTCATATCAGTGGGAATTATACATCCAGGATTACTGAAATAGTAAAACAGTTCTTTGAATTGTTGGATCAAAATTACCCAATCAGACAAAAACTGACAATTAGCTCACCATTGTGTTATTTTTATGATGTAATATCCTTTATGGTACGCCATCATTCTAATTTTGCAAATTTACAAAACAAATGTCAGTGTCTCTTAACTTTTTACAAATATAACTGGATATATTACAATATTTTCAAGCGTGTCCTATTTCACTTAGATGCATCTGGCGTACACTAAATAGAAAAGTCGGTTTTATATCCGTTTTTTTTTTTCAAACTTCTCCTTTCCTGTGTAGCAGCATTTTGTGTTTTTTCCACCTCTTAGGGGTGAGTCCAAAAAACTTGTTTTGCATCACAGATCTGGGATCTGCAGGTGCAGCGAGCTTATATTTTTTCAATGTCAAACACGAAAACAAAGGCATTTTTCAGCCACTAGTGGATTTATAACGGAGGTAAAAACACTGCTGGTCGATAGGGTCGAATAAAAAAAAAAGACTTTTTTATTAAAAACCGCCCCTTCTATGTTTGTCTAAACGCCACGTACAGTTTGGCTCAACTCAGCTTAGGTCACCGTTAGAGATCGAGACCCGTTTGATTGGCAGCCGCACCATCCAATCAGCGTCCAACGCGACAGTTTAACGAAGAACTTGGACTTTCTCGGCCCAATAGAAGCAGACGGGGGGCGGGGCGTTGCCATGGTGAACGAGAGCTCTTCTGTTTAGGTTGTGGCTACCTGAGGCTTGTATTGGTGGACAGATGACGGCCGAGAACGAGCTCCGATGAACCTGAAGCTCTGAGAGGAACACGAAGGAGGACAAAAAGGTCCTAATTTCACATATAAGGTCTTTTATCAGTTAAACATACGACTTGTGGTTTATCTTTTCTACATTTTGATGATAATAATTAGCATTTTTCTTTTCTACATGTTTCTAACCTGTTAATCTACCATTATTTTATGTGTTTGCTGGTTTAATTGTTCGAGATAATCTTCTGTCTTTAATCATGTGTGTTAGTCGGTCTGGTGGCGTTTGTTTTAAAGACCAACTCTAACTTGGACAAACAATAAGCTTTTTCTTAGTAGCAATCATAAGGACATGTAGGCATGAGATGTTTTCCTCTAAGCATAATGGTTTGCAAATGTGTTCACACACTTTGAAAATTTTTTTTTCCCCATCACACATTTTACTGTGATTAGAATGGGACAGAAAAATCGCACATTATTTTCATAATTATTTTATAAAGTTCTGCATCCATTTGTGTTTTCATCTTCAGTTGGGAGAAACTCCACCTTTCAATGGATTTATAACTCTGGCTATTTATTTATTTATCTATTTATTTTGAGGGGGTGTTCTGTCTCTGAGACCTTTTTACATCTAGTAATTGACTTTTCTCCCATTTTCTTGTAGCCAAATAGCTCAAGCTTGGGCTGGATGGAGAGGGTTTGAGAAGAGGGATTGAGCTTTGATATGGAGTCCTAAGTTGATTTTGACTTGATTATCTTAACACACATATTTCTTTCTGCCTAAATGATTCCAGTGTATTTCTGGCTGTATATGTATGTCAAACTGGTACATGAGGCTCTAGGCCTCTCAAGTATTTTGCAGAATCTAACAGTTTTTTTTCTCCCCCTAGGATTCTCCCATATTTAGCTTCATCCATCCCCACATCAGTACCGTCTCAGGCCTGATGCTTATCATTATGGTGTATTCCAAGTTGGAATACTTTGTTAGTTGTCATTGATAAAGAGCTAAAACGGCATTTTGTTCTTGTGGTCTGCTCCTTATATTACTATGATTTAAAGTGGTTGTGTTTTCATTGGAAAATGGGTTTAATCTTTCCCATTAACGCCCGATTTGAGCACATCTAATAGTTTCTGTCTCTTTAGACTAATTATGTGACTCCTGAATGGATCTTCGGTCATGTTATTTCATGATGGGGTTTCAAAATAAAGTGGGCTGGAAATAAATAAAGTTCTCTCTTGAAATATTCAGAAAACTCTGCATTATTTTCTTCCTACTTCATAGTTATGTGATAGCTTGGATAATCCATCACATTAAATCCCAATAAATGTAAGCTTTGTAATGAGACCAAAGTGGACTGTATGTCATGGAATATTTTTGCAGGCACTGAACAAAAAGAGATACCAAACTATAACTTGTGTGTTCTGTGTTTTTCATAGATGGTGAGCAGTAAAGCCTTGGCCCGCTGCGGGCTGGTGCTGCTCAGTTTGTGGTTGTGTATCCACTCGGTACCTATCAGTGTGGAGAAGGCCAAGGACAAGCCAGAGGTGGAGGAGTTGGAGCCACCCCAAAGTGCTGTGAGTCAGCAGAATTTATGGCAAATGCTAGGATATTCTTTTTAATAAGAGGTTTTACACCTCACACATAAATACTGTCTGGGTTTGCAGTGTTAAACACATGCAAATTACTCTTAACCAGAGGAAAAAGCCCACGGAAAAACAAACAGCCTCAGAAAAAAGCTTTTAACAGTCATTAGTCAGCGGTAAATGACCTAGAAGGTATTTTAGTAATGGCCCTTTTTAGCATCTGGCTCTTCTGTTTGTCAGGACACCGGCCTGCACTATGACCGCTACCTCAGGGAAGTCATAGAGTACCTTGAAAAAGACCCCCACTTTAGAGAAAAGCTGAAGAACGCCAACATGGATGACATCAAGGTGCACACGAACTTGCAAAAAGCCCACTATTTAGCAACCGATTTGTTTTCACTTGCTCTTCAATTTCAACTTTACCCTGTTTTCAGCAAGGGAAGCTTTCCAAGGAGTTGGACTTTGTTCAACACAACTTTCGAACTAAGCTGGACGAGCTGAAGAGGGAGGAGATGAACAGGCTGCGGATGCTGATCAAAGCCAAACACGACCTCCTCCAGGAGGGGAATGGTGAGTTCAGGCTGTCAGTTAGTGCTGCGTCACTACCACATGTGGGCTTCTTAGAATTACACAACATGTTCCGTAATACAAGTCAGAGGTTTGTTCATTTTAACCGGTCGCAACTCAAACAACCGCAGTGTTTTATAGCCTTGAATGTGACAGTTGCAAAACAAGGCAGTTGAACACTTTAGCAAGACTCTGGTGGTAATCTGGGTTTAGCAGAAAAAAAACATTATTATAAACCAAAGTAAGATTAAAGATCAGAAATACGGGGTCATAGTTCACAACTTAAAATGCACAAACTAGCTCAGTAGTCATTCTTATTTGACTTTGCCTTTTTTCTCTTCTGTCCAGGAAACACTCTGGACCATCAGGCCCTGCTGAAGCAGTTTGAGCACCTCAACCACATGAACCCACACACTTTTGAGGTGGAGGACCTGGATCGCCTTATCAAGTCGGTACGCATAGCATAACCCTAAAACAAAGGACTTTGAGCACATCTTACACTTAGAGCCTCACTTAGTCTGTTGTTTTTAATGAAAATGTTTGTGCTGGTCCGTGTACAGCCAGAGTCCTAGGAGTTCAAAATGAAAGTATTATAGGAGTGTCAGACAATTAGAAATGCTCTGTCTTTTACTTTAAGATGTTTTATATTCAGAGATGGTAGACACTTGAAAAGCCAGAGCTTTGGTTTTCCTGTATGCTCATAATGCTGAGGAAGTTGCCTCATAGCTAACAGTTGAAGGCTGAGCAGCTGAGCAAAAGCCTTTAAAATAAGCAATGGGTTGAGATTTTTACATATTTCCTACATTGTTTTGTTTTTATGTCTCAGTAACCAGGGTTTGTGTTGCCAAGGTCTTTATTTTTTATCAGGATAGTAGTAGTTCAGTGGTAAAAAGCTGCCTCTGTTTACAGATTAGAGGTTGGTTAATCTTCCACTTTGAGATAATCCAAATACTTTTCCCCTGATTTTTATTTGGGAAACATAGAATCTAAGCATCAGCTTTCACGTTTTCCAAAGAATTTAGGTCCTCTTACAAATATCTATACTTTATCCAAACTATTCCTGTATTACAGCAGGATCGTTATCCTAGTAGTAGTTGAACCTTTGTCCTAGATCAGGGGTCGGCAACCCAAACTGCTCAAAGAGCCTGGAATGGCAAAACATATGAAAGTCTTATATAAACCTTGTATGGCAACACAGGCTTATTAGCCCACTATAAAAAAGGACTGCACTGACCTAAATATATAATAAGCATTCATATGTTGCAGGCTATGACCACTGATCACTGTTTACATTTGTTGTTTAAATTTATTTTATTATACAAATGTTTCCAGCAATGGAAAACATGATGAATGTTTCTTTGACCTCCTGCACACCATATTTAGATAAACAAACCAAAAAAAAAAGAAACATTTATATATAAAAAAATAAAAATAAATCATACATTTTTTAAAAAGCTCCAGGAAGCCGCAGGGGGGCGCTAAAGAGCTGCATGCAGCTCCAGAGCCAGGGGTTGCCGACCCCTGCCCTAGATTCAAAGTTTGATGACCTTTGCTTCCAGGATTTAGCTATTTTTAGCACTTTTCATCTTCTAATTACAGTAACTCTGAGCAGGTTTCTGTTTCATGCCCACAGCATCATGATGCCACTACCTTGTGCCCTCTTGGGGGGGATTTGTTCAGAGTAGTGTGCAGTGTTTGCTTCTAACACTCGTGGAGTTTTGCATATAGACTAGAAAGTTTAGTCCCAATGATGTTTCTCAGTCTCTTGCACCTTTTTTAGGTGTTTTCTGTGTTCCCGATATGGCTAGTGACAAACCGCAAACAGAGGTGTCAAGTAACATACAAATATTTTGTTACCTTACTTGAGTTTAAATTTTGATTTTCTAAACTTTAATAGAGTAAATATTTTTTAGGCAACTTTTTACTTCTACTCTTTTCATTTATTTATTTATTTATTTTTTTTTTTTTTTGGCAATTGTCCCTTCTTTGTACTCATTACATTTTAAAAATAGACTTGTTTTGTTTCATTTAAGCTAATTGTCATTATGGCCTGTTGGTTTCATCCAGACTCAGTACTGCACCACCTTGCTGTTCACCACATACCAAAATAAGCAGTTTTTTAAGATGATGCAAAGTAAAATTTGACACTGTTACCATTAGTTATAAAACTAAGAATATTAAGTATCAGGGAGTTATCATCCCAAACTGTATAATAATGTTCCTTTATTAACTTAATGAGGTAACAATATAAGGTTTAAAGCTTCTGTCCTTAACATTTTTTCCAGGATTGCTTTTATACTTTAAGTAATTTTAAAAATGGTACTTTTACATTTTTACTTTAGTAAAAAGATTAAGTTGATACTCTTAAAGTCTATAAAAGTGTTTTTAAACAGTAGGATTTATACTTCTACCTGACATCTGACCGCTAATAGCTGATGACATTGTTTTAAGATTGCTCCAAAAATGTCAGATGTGCTGGCTAACCGATGCATCCGGTCTGTTCGTCTCCAGTTAACACTCTTGTTAGATTTGCAGACTTTCCCCCCCACTTGTAATTAAAATCTTATTTATTTAGCTTTACACCTACAACTGACAAATTTTGTCCTGGGAAGAAGTAAACACGTTTTTCTTTTCCAATATTTAAGGCAACCAAGGATCTGGAAAACTATGACAAGGAACGCCACGATGAGTTCAAGAGGTACGAGATAATGAAGGAGCATGAGAGGAGGGAGCGCCTGAAAACGATGAATGAGGAGGATCGGAGGAAGGAGGAGCAGCATTATGAGGAGTTAAAGAAGAAACATGCCAACCATCCCAAAGTTAACCACCCTGTAAGATATCATTTGTGCCTTTTTAAGGTGGCTGAGTGTGAGAATGTGGTAAAGTGTTTTAATTTCAGTTCAAATGTAATCTGGGTAAAGAAGGCCTACCAAGAAAATATATTTATTTCTAATTATTTTATCATCTTAAAGGTATAGCAGAGGATGTTCTTTTTCTGGGTGGATCATTAAAATAAGTGGTCCTCCTAATTTTCAAACATTCTGGTGATATTTTTACGTAAGGCTGTCCTACATGCTCGTCCCGTTAGAGTCTGACATGGTGGAAACATTTTAAATTTTCTTTTGGAAAGTAAGGTTTTATGAGTGATGCAAACAACAACTTTTAAACAGAGCGTGCATGAGGAGAAATGGGCATTCTTGCTCTTGCACGCTTTTATTAGGCGTTCCCCTTTCGGTAGCGGGTACAGGGTTGTGCATCTGTCATCCAGGTCATTGTCGTTCCAAGAAAGTAAAAAAACAATCTACTGAACTTTGTTTCAAAGTCTAAAGACGTTTGCTTTAAATCCAGGAAGCTTTTTCAATAAAAAAAATGTCAGAAATAGCGTTGAGTTCCTTCAGGAACTCAAGCCCTCAGAGGGGGTGGACTCAGGTTTCAGCTTTCAAAAAACTTACAATGCAGTGATGCAGTTGATTTCTTCCCGCACAGTTGATATCTTCCCCCCACCCCCATAGGGGGGAACAGAACACCTCACCTGTTCAGCCAGGCCAACAATTTCCTCTAAGGACTCCCTTTTCAGAGACATAGGCAGGTATTGGTATTGCAGGCTAACAAAGAAGCCAAAGGACCCCCATTCTTAAGGGGCGAACCCAATGGCGTAACGACACAACAATAGGCCCGTAAGCAACATTACCTGGGTGAGCCCCATGTGAAGTACAACACCTCAACAGTACCTCTTTTTGGTATCCATCATCGCTAACACATTGTACATAACGTTTATGGTTTTAATTAACGCTCTGGTTACCCATAATTCCAAGTCGTATTGTAAAAAATAAAATACTCAAATACATCTTTTACATTCTTTTAAGATCTTTATTGCGGTTTGAAACATTATATGAGTGTTTTTTTTTAATCAACTTGCTAATGAACTATACACAGTTATTAACATAGTAATTAAAAGTACCACTGTCTGCTTCACTATTGGTGTTGTGTTTAAACGGCTCACCATCATGTTAAAATCTGCCATGTGTTGGGGTATAAATATGGTCCAGTCAGTCATTGTAGTATCAGGTGGGTTTAAGAAGAATTTTTCGCACCACTACATCTGCTAAGAGACGTCCTAGACCACAATTTTGTAGGGGTCCTACCAGGTGTCAGTGATGGGGCCCCTAAGAGGTCGGGGGGCCCTAAGCAACTGCATACTCTGCTTACCGATAGTTACGACATTGGGCGGACCCGTTCCTCCGGTTCAATTTGCATGTTTTCCAAGCCATAACAAGACTTTGTTTTTGGTCCACTCTATAAAGCTTTGAACATTTGTTTGTTTTCTTGAACTAACCAGCTTATAAGTTAATGCTAGCATTATTTATCTATTTGAAAACCAGTTTTGATGCATGTTTAGGATCCTTATCCCATGTCAACACCTATCCGTGTCCAAATTTTAACCGTCTAGTTGTTGGTTTGAGGTGAAGTTGAAGAGTCTGGGGGTACGAGCAGTGCTGGAAGATTCCCGTCATGATGCTGCCGCCATCTTGCTTGTCAGGTGTTTATATGTTGTGTACCTTGATCATTAGTGGTTCCTGGGTTGTCTTTGACCAGTCAAATAAATCCGCCCTTATGTGATAGGGTTACTCTTCAGGCCAGGTGGTGGAATCTGGCACACATTTTAGTATCCTAACAGAAGAATTACCGTATCTAAAACGGTTCAGGCTTGGATGAAGCAGGCTCACATTAAGCTTCTGGAATGGCCCTGACCTTCATAGAGAAATTATGCTTGAAGACAAAATCTGTGGCTGGAAATCATTCAGTTTTTTTTTTAAGATCAGAACTTGTTGAGGGTCTCTGCCACCTGCTACATGCCATTAACCGATAAATGGAGATTTATGCGCATTTTAACGCATTTTTGGGTATAAATTTTGGACACCATGCCAAGTTGAGAAAAAGGGACAAAAAAGATCAACTATTTGTTTGAAAATCCTTCCACCATGGAGAAAGACTAATTCCAACCAACCACTACAAGCTGTCTGTCTGTAAATCGCAGTGATGCCATATATAAACGCTTAATGTTTGTGTTCAGGGCAGTGAGGACCAGCTAAAAGAGGTGTGGCAGGAAGCAGACGGTTTGGACCCAGAAGACTTTGAGCCTAAAACTTTCTTCAAAATGCACGGTAACCACAGATCCACAGCTTAGTCCAGCAGACCGCAGTATTGCAACAACTGCTGTAATTTCCTTTAGCTTCCAAACATCCAACAGTAGAAATTCAACAGTGACTTAAAGGGGAACGCTGTTTTTTTTTTTTTTTTTTTTT
>NW_015150767.1:210695-213053 GCF_000732505.1 Cyprinodon variegatus | reverse complement strand
AGATTAGCTAGCTGAACGAATAGAAGGGGTAGAGCGTGGCCGCCTGTGGCCCGGGCTGCCTGTCACAACTCCAGTCCGGCGCGCGGATGACGTCATACACACTCCGCTTTGGTTTTAAAAACTATAACATAAAAAAATATAACCGCGGATGTCTGGGGGACAGTGATTCGCCTACATGTTTTGAATGCTGGCGTACCATAAAGAATAAATTATTAACAGTTTAGTTTGTGCCTTCAACTCGTTGCCCATAGGAAGACATTACTTGGATATTTCAAAACTGAATATCTAATATCTAATATATATAATACGTAAAATCAAGGGGCCAATGTAAAAAAAAAAAAAAAAACGGTGTTCCCATTAAAGTGACAACTGCAGCTGTATCTTATCTATCCAATTTGCATCTTTGAATACTGACTTATGCTGAAGATTTTTGTTTTAGACAGCAATGGAGACGGATTCCTGGACGAAAGTGAACTGGAAGCTCTCTTCACAAAAGAGGTACTTCTGTGACATCAGGGGACAATATCAAAAACAAAGAAGTCTTTGTAACACCTGTATGTCTGCAGCTGGAGAAGGTATACAATCCTGCGAATGAGGAGGACGACATGGTGGAGATGGAGGAGGAGAGGCTGAGGATGAGGGAGCATGTGATGAATGAGGTCAGGATGGAGTCTCTCTAGCAATGAAGCCCTGATTAGCTTTAATTAACGACCTGTATGTAGGTCATGGCTGGATCTCAGCACAAATGTTTCATTTAACAGTTTTAAATTAAACAAAAGCATTAGTTTTACATTAGGTACCGACTATTAAAGTATGTGTGCAAACCACCAGGTGAACCCTCAATGTGGAAACTGTTCTTTTTATAAATGCAAAATATTAAAGAAAACAAGGTTTGATCTTAACACAAAGATTGTGGATAAAAGCTGCTTTTTGTGCTGATTGTCAGGTGGACACCAACAAGGACAGGCTTGTGTCCCTGAATGAGTTCCTGGCAGCAACACAGAAGGAGGAATTCCACGAAAAAGAGGAGTGGGAGGTAGGATTGCCGAGCCTCTTATCACCTCTCTATTTTAATGCAGTCACTACACCATAGTTCAGATTGGCTTACTACATGCAGTGATCTTGTTGACAGTGAGGGTAGCCTTGTACAGAGGAATGGATAATGGCTGAGGAGAATCATTATTAAACAGTATGAATTTTTTTGGATTTAATCTTTAATTTTTATTTTTTTAAATATTTTGTAATGCCATGCATCCAAAGCCTGTGAAGAACAACAGGCCCACAGTATCATGGATCCTCCACTGCTCTAAAGGTTATGAGGCGCTTCCCTGTTTTACAGTCATAACCACTGTAAGCGATTATGCTGCTCTACTCGTCTCAAATAGAGACTTTATAAATGTGATTTTTAAGGAGTTATATCCTGGTATTTTACTGATACAGTCTGAAGTTGTCTTTAAATTCACATTTTATCATTTTTAGGTGAAAAAAAAAAAGATCAAATGCTCATTCTGACCCCGTTTTCTAGCACACCTTTTTTTTTCTTAAGAGGTTAGGCACAAGAATTTGACTTGTATCTTAAGTTATTCAAGCAGCAAAACTTATTAACTGCCTGAAGGTGAGTCACTAGTTGTTGGAATCGTAGTAAAAACAAGACTGGCAAATTTGAGCAACCTTCCATGAGGTACAAAAAATGACGCTCTGTGGGAAGAGCGCCCTTTTAGGATTTTTCCAGAGGAAAAAAAACTCCGGAATGCCCTGCGATCTGATAGAGGGAGTGTGTCCAGAGTCGACACCATGATGTTTTAACATGATAAAAGTCTGATTTCCAGGTGATGACGCCTTTAACCATCATGTACATCAGTGTTTCCCAACCGGGGTACCCCTAGTGGTCCATGAGTGCATTGCAAGGGGTACATGAAAATATTTTATTTCTTAGGTGGTAAAATAAATTGGGACTGGGATCTCTTTTGTTCTGTGAGGACCCAATTGAAAAATTAAACAAGCTTTTATTAACCAAAAAGTATGTTTTTCTTATATGTCTGAGTTCACCTTCAGCTGTGACACACATCCAAACCAAACAGAGGAACAGACTGGATGTAGAGAACAGCGTCGTATCAGCTGATTTTCACACTGAACTATCAGAGGTCATCGAAGCAGCTCAGGTGTCTTGATGAAAACGAGTAAAACTAATGAAGTCAGTCTGACTATAATTTTGTTCTGTATAAGGAACTTACTCAGAAGAGCTCCAGTTTTATAAATACAGGTTTATAATATGATTTTCTTTTTGATTCCTTACTAGCAAAATATATATATATATATATATATATATATATATATATATATATATATATATATATA
>NW_015150767.1:184544-210040 GCF_000732505.1 Cyprinodon variegatus | reverse complement strand
ATATGAATTAAATCATATCAAATTAAAAGATTATGTAAAATAGTCTTTATTTCAGTTATTGTACGTTCCACTTTTGGACGATTATCAATACTTTTTAATGAGGGGGTACTTATGGTAAGACAAAATGCCCAAAGGGCACAAATCAAAAAAGGGGCGGAAACACTGCTGTACATGGTTGCAAGATAAGCGGATGACTTTATCTAGCCTTTTGTTATGGTTTATGTTTCTGTATTTCTTATTCTGTTCTTAGATATGGACAAGTTCATGTGCATAGTTCATTAAATTTAGATTCAATTGAATTAAAAAAAAAAACTTTATTAATCCCAAAGGGAAATTTAATATGTTAAAAATAATAGATTTTTATGTTATGCTTATGAAGATCAACACGTACCTGCTCTACTTGAATGCAAAGTATGCTTGTCTTTGTGCTTTTGAGGAATTTATTAATTTGGCTTTCTTTTTCACTATAATATTTGGAATCAGTTTGTAGAATAGGATGTGGGGAATTGAGCCATTTAAGTCTGACCTTTGTTTCATTGTTTATTCTTCCTGCCCCCCACAGACTTTAGATCAAAACCCCATTTACACTGAGGAGGAGTTGAGGGAGTACGAGCGGCAGCTGGCCACAGAAGAGAACAGCATCAACATGAAGGCAGTGGAGCTGCAGAAACAGAGGGAGGACCTGGAGAGAAAACAGGAAGAACTGAATGCTCAGAAGTTGGACTTAAAGCAGGTAAATTAAGGAACCTCTAGTTTTATATATGTGCTTAACAAAACTAAGAAATATGACTTTAACTTTTGCATAACTACAGATACACTAGCTGACACTGTGACATCATACTTCAGCTGATCCGTGAATAAATTGCAGGATTAGCTAATATTAGAAACATAAAGTGGCATCACTGATTTAGTATATTTTAAGATTTTTTTTTCACACCTTCCCTCAAATGGTTTCAAAATACAGTTTTCGACCCTGAAATTAAAACACATTTTACTGTAGATGATGCATCAATAAAAATAAGGTAAAGCATTAATGGTTTTTTTTCTCTTTTTTTTTTTCTTCTTTCCCTCCTCTGTCCAGGCAATGGAAGAAGTGGAGAGGATTAAAACCCAAACTTATAAAGATGAAGTGAAACGTAAGTATGACAATTAATAAAACTTTATGTGATGGTAAAAAATAAATATTTAAAGCCACTGACTGAGTTAAAGGTCCAAGTTTTCCAGCTTTGGTCTTCTACATTTTGTTTTATAAAGAAATGTAAAAAAAGGACACAGCCACCCATGATTTTAGTTTTTTAGCCTAAGTTATTTTTCAAAGAAGCCAGGTCATAATCTTTTATTTTATTACATTTTGATGAACTAAGCAACAGTGTTGTTTTTGACAACCATCTTAGATTTAGTCTTAATCTTCAGGACGAAAACTGTTATCAGTCGCATTTTAGTCATTAAGATATGTGATAGTTTTAGTCGGTTTTAGTTGACTAAAACTTAAAAGGATTTTAGTCTAGTTTTATTCAGTTTTATGTTGGAAAAAAAAAAGTTTACCTGTACAATTTCGAGTAACAACCAGACTGTTTACCAGACTGACAGCTTTAGCCTAGTTACTACAATAGCTGGGTATAGAATGCTGAATGAAGTTCATAATTGCTGTTGGGCAGAAAACTTTGATTCATAGAATGCAAATAACCTCTTTTATGAATTAATGCCCTACTTTATAAAAAAAAGTGTCTCACAAAAGTTGTGAAAATAGCAGATCTAGTTTATCACATCATATTGCTTAATATAGCAGAGGGGTAAGCTAGCAAAATTTCCAATAAAGGAATGGTTTTAGACATACAAGGTTTCCATCTCAAAGCAAACACTTCCTGATCTAATTGGAATTATGCATTATACACTGATCAATAAAAACTTAATTGCTCCAAAAAAGCAAAGAACAAAACATTAATCTTTCTAACTTGGGCTTAATTTTAATTTGCCCCTTGGTTACTGCTGCACAGGGGTCAAAGTAAATTTAAATTCACAGGGTTTTGATATAAAAAAAAAATACAGAGAAAACTTCCATATTTGCCTTGTAATGCCATTGAAATCCAGACCTAAATTGAATGAATGCGGTAATTAAAGTTTTGACATATTTAAAGGAAACACAGAAAATGTTTTAATGAGAATACACAGAAACATTTACATCATATTTAAATATATAGGAACAAGAATAATGGGAGAGAAATTTTCTAAGATCAATGTACCTTTTCACCTGGCTCTTTATCCACAAATAAACAGAATTCAATAAAATATTTGCTTTGGATATAATTTAGGGATTCCTTTTGGTCAAAATTAAAGACTGTTTTGTATCACCTCTTGTGAGCTGGAAGAAATAAAATCTTGATTGTTAGATGAAGGTGTTTTTCACGCTTGGCAGAGGATGATCAGCCACATATAGTTTATTAAAAAGTGAGGGCAGGAAGAGCCATACTGCTTAGAGCGAACCATCAGTGTGGAGTGAGAAGTGCAGACTCAGAGCGGATTTCTGCACAAGCACAGCTGGTGAGAGCAGAGTTAGCAGTACCAGACCATTCCAGCTTATTTTCTTCCGTGCCGCTGCTACCATGATCCATCTGTGCTCATGCAGAATCTGCACCGCTGCACAGCAGGTGGGCAGCTTGACCAAACCGGACGCAGCAGCACTGCTGATACTGCTTAACTTGTCCAACAGATTACAGCGCAATTGACGAAAACTCACACCTATGACTCATCATATTTTTGTCATCAAAGTTCCATGTTTAGCTTTTCAGTTGTTGTTATCATGAAAAAAAGGAGCGTTAACAATGTAATTTCATCATCGTTGATGAAAACAACACAGCTCAGAAGTGCATCTTTATAAAAATGTAATTTTATTCCTTTTTTTCCCCCCCATGAATAAAAATCAGAACTGAGATGTTCATCTGTATTAATCCCAATCTGAATCCATGCAGAAATGTCCCTTCTGAAGAATAGTATCCACACTGCCATGCAGCCACCATAATATTTCACAGTGATGATGGTGTGTAGAGATTATGCACAGTGTTCACTTTCTTCCATACATAGTATTTTGTATTGAGGCCAAGAAGTTATGTTTTGGTTTCACATGTTCCCTACCTGGCTGGTTGTAGCCTGTAAACACAAATTATTAAAAATTTATTTTCAAATGGCTTAAACTGCTTTTGCCCTTGCATAAACAGAGTTCTGTTAGATGTTTAAAGATCTTGACGTTATAGCCAAACCTGGCTCTAAACTTCATCCCAGACCCCATTTGCTGGGTTTCTCTGAGACCAGAAACAAAGCAGCTGCATTTAGAAAAGGGTCAAATTACATGCAGGGGGACATTATTTACCAGATGGTTAGCTTGAAAGGAAGTAGAATTTTAATTTAGGTATATCGTAGTAAAAAGTACTGTAAAACTGTAAACTTGTATTCATGAAAAATAGTGCATACACCCATCCTATTATCTTCCTCCATTTTGTGTGTAATTTAGGTCTGTGATTATGAACCAACAGAATATAAAGGTTTTTAAAAGAAAAAACCTGAATGTAACTCTTCAGTCTGAACAGACAGTGGTGCAAGTAAATCAATGTGAAAGGGTTTTATGTTGATCACTAGTATTTCAACTTGTAACTCCTGTTGCAGAGCCTGGGGGCCCGATAGCAGACGGTGGAACGGCACCAGTCGTACCAGGGAACAACCAACCACTGCCACCTGGTCACCAGCAACAGGAAGTACAGCTGCCTGGACACTCCTAGGCCCTCCATCACCATGCCTTCTAGGAGTGAAAGTCTCAGCATTTTCTTTTAGTGAACCAATTTTCTGGTTAGATTTCCAAAATTATCTCTGATGAAAGGAAAAGCAAAAGCAGCCAAAGCATTAGAAGCCCATGAAGGAAGCTGAATCAGGGCTCAGGTTTAGTGCCAGTGCCAACTTTCCCCTTTCCGGGGCCAAATCAGCTAAATGAGTCAGGCTTTTCTGCACGGACAATCGGTTATTTTGTTTCAGTTATTACAAACTTCCATCACAAAGAGAACTCTGAATCCTCTGTGGGAAAATCCTGGTGTTGAAGCACAGGATAAATTATTGTTTGGTTTTGTGGACTGAGGTTTGTTTATAAAAGAAATCATCTACAGCTGAGACTGGACACATATTTTGTAATTAGAAGATAATCCTGAGAAAAGTGAATGTCAGTAAAAAAATTTTTTTGGTTGAAGTTATGTCACTTACTTCCTGTTTTAAATGTACCCTTTTTAGTTTTGGATCCATGGTGTCCTCTGCACTGGATAATTGAAAAAAAATCATCATTCCTGCGCTGTATATTTAATTTTAACATTTTAAACTGTGATTCAGTTCCATGTGTTTAGTATATCAATACTCAGTTTGTGTTTTGTTCATGATAATTTATTTATTCTCAAATCCACTGGAAAATACCTGTAGAAGTTTAACAAGATAGGTGAGGACTGTGTGAGTTGACTCTCAGGGGACAGATTGTTTTTTTGTTTTTGTTTTTTATCCTTAATTTAATTTTGATCATGGAAATAGTTCAGCTAAAATATAAGCCTGTTAACTCTGTTTTATTTTTCCAGTCAGAAGTCTCCTGTGGAATGGCATCATTCTGTACATTGTTTGACTGTTGCTAATTAAATGAATGATCTCGCAAGTGTAATAGTTGTATCTTTACAACACTTTACAAAAAATGCTCTAAACCTAGAGCCCTGAAAGTAGATTGGTGCATTATCAGTGAATACAATGGATTTGAGAAGAAACACTTTTTAGGAGCACTGGGGGATCATCGTTATTGGCACCCCAAGGTTAGTTTAATTGTATAGCACAATTCAGTACAGGGGCAATTTAAAGTGTTTTACATGAGTTGGATAATAGAATAGAAGACAATAAGAGTAAAAGAAAACTAGAAAATTCCCCAAGGAAATTGGTGCATAGTTGTTATATTGCAGTGAAGGCTATATGGGTTAATTGATTATTAATGCGTCTTGAAGGACTGTTTTATTCTAATTATTTAAATCTAATTGTATATATTTTGTCCTCTTTGCTATCGGGCAGGTGAATTTACTATATTGGAGATTAATAATTGAACTTTATTGATCTTACATAGGAGAAATTTACCTCTGCATTTAACCCATTCCCTTGGGGAGCAGTGGGCTGTCATCATGGGGCTCCCAGGGAGCCGTGTTGGGTTAAGGGTTTTGCTCAGAGGCCCAGAGTGGCAATCTGTGGGTTTCGAACTCAGACCCTCTGCATTCAAAGCTCTATGCCCTAGCCACTAGGCTGCCACTGCCATGTATGTATGTATATCTGTCTGTTTATCCTTTTTTTTTTAAGGAAATTTTGAATTTTCAGTGTTTTGTTTTTCAGTTTTTACATTTTCAATGCCAAATCTCTTATTTGATGTCAATGCAAGCCGTCACTGATTTAGCTCCATAAGAACACAGAATCCTCCCACCTTGGCCTACTGAAGAAATGTGGCCTGCTGAGGAGAAACATGGCTTTGCTCTGCTGCCTTCACCTGCAGCAAGACCAGCTCCACCAAGGGTCCTTCCCCTCACCACCAGTCATTTACTCAGAGGAGAGGCACAGTTCTCTACAGTAGGTTCAGGGTTGACTGGGGTGCTGTTAAAATTCAACAAGCTGTTCTGAAGCACTTAATCTGCTCCTCAGGTTGCTGGAAGGAAGATGATGAGCTGATGATGGAGGCTGCCTCTGCGGCAGAGCAGCAGCTGTCTACTCCTAGGTTGCTGTTACATGCAGTCAGCGTCCGAAATTAACTTTTTGATTCACTGACCAAGTGGATCATAAGATAAAATTATTTACCTGTCAAGCTTATTTTACCCAGCCAGAAAAAAAAAACATGCTCTCATATATTTTAAAGGAAAATAATATTTCACTTAAGCATTATGTTAAATGGAAACAAAGTTAAAGTGAAAGAGAATGTAATTATATCCAATACATTTGTAATTAAGAGTTTCATTCAATTAGGGGCAAAATTATTTTATTTGACAAAATGGACATGAATAAAATCTTTCAAAAAGCAGCAAACTATTTTACGGAAGAGGATTAGGGCCACTGAAAATAAAGAAAAAAAGTTGACTGATTTTTACATTTTATTTCAGTTTGATGTGGGGAAAAAAGTCAGAAATCTGACTTTTCTATCTATATACAAACATACATACATCATTTATGGATCTGTATTAATCAACCTGTTTCTGATAAATCATTAAACCATATTTTTTTATTGTGAATAAGAAATCTGGTGTGTCAGTCCAATTATTTATTTCATCCGGGTCCAGTCCGAATATCTATGACCTTCCATCACCCCATCACAGCCAGTGGGCTGTTCTCGTCTGAGGCAGTGGGCATCCAGTCACTTCCTTAATATCTGCATATCAGCAGCTGGACACCATCCCTCCTTATAAAGTTCAGGTGTAAAATTAGTATCTGTCCCCTCTGTAGTGTAATCCTTCCTGTGGCTCAAGAAAGAAAGTTTCCAAACAAAAGTCCATTGTTCATTTTCACACATTTCCTTCCGTAGAGTAGTCTGAGCGGTTCAAGCAAAATTAACAATATTGTAAAAAAAAAATTCTTTTTTTTTTTTTTTTTTTTTTTTTAGCTCTGAATCTACCGAGGTACAGTTTGAACTTCTGAGAAAATATGTTGTCCCACCTTTGGCATGAAAAACCCACACATTAAGCTCTCGGTTACTTAGATTGGTTTGGATTAAACCTTGTACTGGGACAATTTCATTCCTGTAGTTCTTAAAGATAAACAAATTAGTTCAGTTGTCTTTTTATCCCCTTTTCCTTGAGTAAAAGAGCTTATACGTTTATTTTATAGGAATCTAAGTTATAATGTTTTGACTGTCAAGAAGAATGTAGTAACATTTATTACACCAACCGAAAGTAAACTTTAGATTAACAGATGATTTAATGTTTTCTACTTGTCCTCAAAAACATTGGTCTATGTGTTATTTTAAGCAAAAAGTAAAATGGTGTAGTGAGTAAAAAGGTTAACTGTAAAAAAGTTGGATGAATGGTAACAGTTAATCGTGTTAGAATTGACTAATTACTTAAACAAGAGGGAGGAAAACAAAACACTAGATATGTAATACTTAAGAATTGGGTTCTGTGTGTGACCAGCGCAAGAGTTATGCATGTATGTTTGTTATTTCCTCTTTTGGCTCCAATAAAAATAATAATAATTAAAAAAAAAGTGATATATATTTTTGACCAGAGGGGTGTAAATGATAAAACTTCCTGGTTTTATTTTGAAAAGTCCAAGCCATCGTTGCTACCGTAATTCATGGTGTACAGGTGACCTATAAGATCTCTGTCAGGGCTGGAACTGCTGCATTTATTTTTTCTAGGGATTGTTTGAGAAGTAAGTCATTAGAGATGAGCATTCCTGTGGTGGATTTTAGTGTTTATAGTCTAAATAAGGAAGATGCTACAGACGAACAGCTGCGAACCCTGAGTGAGGAGCTGAAAAAAGCATTTTCACAAGTTGGATTTGTTTTCCTCGAAAATTCAGGGATCACGCAAGAGGAGGTGAGTCCTCCTGAGAAAGTGTACAGGTTTGATATATCGTCCAAAGTGAATTTCGTATTTTAGTTCTTGCATATTTCCACAGGTGGAGCGTGTAATGGACATATCTAAGAAGTTTTTTCTGCAACCAGAGGAGGAGAAGAAGCCCTTCAGCAGGAAGAGTTTCCCTAACAATCCCAACCACGGCTGGGTGTCGATGGAAACTGAGAGGCAGGTCATCCAGATGTGAAATAAACTCTTCACAAAATTAGAAGTGCCGTGTAAAATTATTCACACCATTTCACCTAAGACAGTCTAGCTGTAGACCCGCACCGTGAGGTTTCCTCCTGCGCTGTCAGAACCGGAAATCTTTTCGAGGCCTTTCAAAGTTATTCTTTTTCTTCTTTATAGGATAAAAACGAAGTTAATTCGAAGCTTTTCTAAAATAGAAGCTAGTTTACCGCAATATTAAACGTTCCCGTTGTGAATTTAAAAAGGAATAATCCTGTTTTATTGATGTAAAATGCATGTGTAATATAAAATGCATGCATAAATTTATATGCAAGACTAAATCTTCTCCTACACCATCTTCCTCTCCTTTGCAGCTGAAGCTCTATTTCTGTGTCTTTAAAACAAATTCTCCATTTATTCCCCTAATTTCTGCAGTAAATGAAGTCCCAGTGTTGTGAAAATTGGCACTTCCGGTTGCCATGGTGACTCACCAAATCTTGTTATGCACGTGTTTAACTGAGTGGACCTACTCAGAGTTAGTTCAACTTACTCACAGCAGCTTTTATGAAACTGACAATTCAGAGTTTCTGACCTTAGGCAAGATCAATTCAGAGTTGAGGATTTGAGCCTGAATTTGATAAAACCTGCTTTGTGAAAAGGAGCAGACATTTGTTGTGGTAACGTGAAAAGCTCATAGGGTATAAATAATTATAGAAAGCTGGGTGAAATAATATGTTAAATCTTGTTGACTGATCTTTAATCTGGAAAATATTTTTTTTAGGTTAAACCCGAGTCGGCCTGGAGACCTAAAGGAGGCCTTCAACACTGCATCATTTCACCCTGACATTGTAAGCGTTCACAGGGATGATTTTACTCAGCGTGTCTTTCTGTGTTCTTACATGTGTTTGTGTTCAGACATAATAAAAAAGACAGTGCTACAGTGCTTATCAGTTTGTGGTTAAAGTACAATTCAGTGGATGGTTTCACGTCTATCTTTATTGATCCAGACTCAGTATTACAGGAATAATGATAAGATTAGGAAACATAAGAAAACTCAGATATTAGTCTCGTTTACAATTTTCAACATTTAAGCAAATGTTCAAAAACTTTTAAATGACATTTCAGCTAACACTATCGCACATTTTATTCTATGATTAAAGTGTACTTGGTATAAAACAGCAAGATTGTAAGTATTTTAAAACGATAATTTTACCTCATCATAGCCACAAATATTCATTGGTTCTTTGTAAAAAAAAAAAATGATAAAGGGACAAAAAAAAAAAAAAAAAAAAAATTTTCCTGTAGGCTATTGGTGAAGGTGTCTCAAAATAGTATTTTTTGAAGACTTGTTAAAATGTAGACAATTGTGAACAGCCCCTTCACCATCCATAAAAAACAAAACAAAAAACATATTCAGTTGCTGGTTTTATAAAGTGCTGATTTTTGTTTATATCAGACCTCAATCAGGCCAGTCTCATAAATAAATCATAAATATACTTTGATCTAAAATATCCAGTCGTAAGTGGCTGTTTGTCTATTGTAAAAATGGAATTAAAAATTAGTAAATATTTCTTCAGAAAAGTGTATTTTCCTTAAATTGGAGCAGATAATTAAATTATCTGCCTTAAACCCTTTATAGGGCAAGTTACCATTTTTGAACACTTGCATATCCCTTACAAATGTAGTCCCCACCGTCCCTCAGTCAGGTCTAGAAGCACAAGATCTATAACCAGCCATTCAGCAAAGATGCTGCTACATGGCTGTACATCTTATTTTGGCATTTGACCAATTAGATGAACCCTTAAATGATATATTACGTACTGTAAATTAACTTAAAAAATGTAATAAGTCAAGAAAAAAAAGGAAAAAAGCTAATTAAGAAGTTAATAAGACTAGCTAATAATTATATTTAGGTTAATAAACTAAAAAAATGTAAGTACCAGTATCAGCATTAATGCCTCTATGGTTATGTTGTACAAAACAAAAACGTGTTTCTTTCACTTTGTGTTTTTAATGAATTTCTTGTAGAATCACTTTTTTTTCTTAATATATTCATTATTGACATAAATCTTTGCCATCAAAGTATCCATATTTTTTTTTATCATACAACGGTAATACGGTGTTGTCCTGGATTCCAATAACACTAATGGCTTGAAATTTAGATTTTGAAAGTTATTTCACCGAGTGCTCTCTAAAGGGTTAAACGGACAATTTTTAGCCCTTAAAATAAGCTGATTAGATGTGTCATTGAAATAATGTTTTTATTTATTTTAAATGTAAATCATCTTATGGTCTTACTTCCTTCCCAAATCGATGGCAGATGCTCTTATTTCAACTAACAGTCACAGATTTAATTCTTTTCCGTGTTTTTAGCCTTTTAACGGGTTTTCTTCCATGAACCCTATCCAGCCTTCATGTTCATGCTGTAATCCGACAGCATGATTCTGCCACAACCATGTGTAACTGAGGGGATTTTGTGCATTATGTGAATAGGTTAAAAAGAGTATTAATGCTTTTAGGAGGCGCTCAACATATGTAGTCTTTCTGTTGTCCAAAATATGCAAATCCCGTCTGGAGTTAATGTTTATTTTTTGGCCTTATTAAAACTGTACACAGATTTTAAATGTGACTAAGATCTGGAGAAATTCCTGGTTAGGAGCCTAAAGTTTCAGTGTGATGATCTTTGACCATGTGAGGTTCTCTTATCATGTTCAAACACTATCTGACATACAGGAGAGGGAATTGAGCTGATAAAATGGAGAAACCACTCATCCAAAGTGCATCCTTTTTTGCTCTAACAGATAATAGCCAGATGTTTTTTCTTGGACTTTATTGAATCTAGAGCTGAAACAATTTTTCGTATTAATCAATTATTAAAATAATCGTCAACTGATTTAATAATCAATTAATCGTTAACTGGAGGATAGAGACTGTAAAACATGTCTTTAGCTGAGAAAGCGACCCACTTAGAGCAGAAATGATATCAGAACTGAAAAAAAAATGTAAATATTATGCATTTAAGATCAAAAACGTTTTTATCTGTTAATATGCTCTATCCAGAAATCCTCAAGTGGAAAAGTTTTACTTTCACCTGGTTTAATTTAGTAAAAAATCTTCTTTAAGGAACCTAGTTGCAGCTCTATTTGCCTCCCTTTCCATCATTGGGAGTATTTGCCTTGTGTTGAGTAGTGGACTTTCACTCGCCTACTGCCAGAGTGAGCTCTTCACCGGTGGGAGCACGATTCAGCAATACATTCCTTTAGAAACAGTTGGTGCTTAGGGGGAATTGGGACCCAAAGCCTTTTTACTGCACAGACTCTTCGCCATTTGAACAACTGTGCTTTAATGCCTTTTAAAGCTCTTTTTCTTAGATGTAAAGGAATTAATAAATGATTTAAAAAAGATCTTTGGGAATAAAGCAAAGTAATAATGCTTCAAGGCATTTCTTTAGTAGTAACATTTCTAATAATATACAGCAATGCTTTAACAAGCTTACACTGAAATGAAATGAGCTTATGTTTTTGTAATCAGGAAACACAAAGTTATTTTTTTACAAAAAAATTACTTTATTTTTTGGCAGCTAAATGCATATAAAGATGCATGATAAAAAGTTTCTAAATTTTGGTTAGAACTTTTCTCTGCTCAGGTTACTTTGCTTCTCTACTCTGCAGAAATGGCCATCATCAGATGCTGTGAGAGGATTCCAAGAGATCCAAGTGTCTTTCTTCCAGCGCTGTAAAGAGTTGAGTCTGCGAGTGCTGAGGGTGATGGCCCAGAGCCTCGGTCTGGATCCAGATGTGTTCCTGCGAGCACATCGATTTATAGGAAGTAGGTTTTACAGATTCTCTCTCTGGTGTCATGGTGTATCATGGAGAGAAATTAATTCTGCTGAAACTGAATATGTAAACTTTCCAAGCTTATGTATTTTAATAGAGCTGCTGTTTCTCCTGTAGCTGATGAGAACGGCACAACGTTGCGCTCTCTCTACTATCCCCCGGTAAGAAGAGAGAGCGCTAAGGAGGGACAGCTGCGATGTGGCGAACATTCAGACTACGGCAGCATTACTCTGCTTTTCCAGGGCTCCGATGGTCTGCAGGTAACTCTTTCACCTTCTGTTAAGTATGTTCAGTACATGCATCAGCAGGATTTGATCATAGATTTTATATTGGGATAGATTTCAAATTTATAGAAGGTAAAGCTGTTTTTTTTACATGTTTCTTTAGCCTGATTTTTTTTAGAGTTGAATTCTTTATTTAAAGTATCATGCGATGCAATTTAGGGTCCTTTAATTGTTTACATTTTATTTTATTCGATTGCTGAATATGTTTTTAACCATGTTTTGTATGTGATCCTCCTTCCAGGTCTGCACACTAACAGGGGAGTTCATCTCTGTGCCCACTATCCCTGGAGCCGTCTTGGTTAACATTGCTGACCTGATGCAGCGCTGGACTAGTGATTACTTGGTCTCTGTGGTAAATTAAAAAGGATTTGACACATTTTCTTTGCTGTCTTAGCTGAAATGTTGACTGGATGTTAAACATCAAAATAGTTTTGAGCTGTTGATTGCAAAAGACAGCAGATATCCGGTTCACCAGCCCAGGTGATTGTTGTAGAGATACTTTAATTATTACACTCATTTTATGTTAAATACAAAGCTGATTGTCAAGTGGTTCCCACTTTTTTGTTTGAGATTCAAACTGCAGGTTTTTCCCCACTTAAAAAAAGTTCTTGCTTTTAGAGATTCCATAGGATTTCACTGAAAACTTAAAAGTTGATTCTTTTTTTTCCTCTTTTAATTGAAAGTTGTTAAAATTGCACAATAGGTGAAAAGCCTTTAAACATAAACACACAGAAAAAAATGTTTAACACCCTTTAAATAACTTTTCCCTGAACAAAATATACCGTAAGATTTAAGCACCCCAAATCAAAACATATTTAAAGTATTATTCAGTTATGATTTTTTACAATCTTGTATTTATTTACCTTTTCTTTAACACACACTCTAAATAAATCCTTTTTTACCATCTCAATACGTTTTAACTAGTAATGCCTAGTTTAAACCAAGGCTTTAAGGCGTGTGTCGATTAGTGGAGGGGGCATTCCCGTGAAGCGCGTATAGAGGCTTGCCTCATTTAGGGGAGGAGCCAAAATTGGATATTGGATATATTCTAAGAATAGATTGGTTATTTTTCCAACCAATTTAGTTGATTAAAACTATTTTGGTCATAATAAACAATATAATGATCAGAAACTAATCAAGCCACTGGTTTTAGTTGTATTATTAGTATTCAGAAATATTATTTTCTGAAAGTGATAGTGGTATCTGCAGTAGGGGTCTGTCTTTCTATCCAATGGTTATTGGGTCCAGGCCTGGACTTGGCTTTTGAAAGTGGCTATAATACTTAACTAGTATTTTGGACCAAAATAATGAATAAAATACTGACTGTGTCATTTAATCATAAAGAAAGCAACCATATAAAAGTTTATAATTTATGTAGAAGCATCACAAACATTATTGATTAATTTATTCAATGCTTCACAGACCAAAGCCATAGTGTCATTATAATCACACTGCATGTTTTACATTTGTTGTCCACTTGATGGCACGTGAGCAAACTAATTGGATGGAATGCTTCAGTGCTTTATGGAGCTTTATCTCGCCATCCATTATTTTAGCATTTCAATCTCAATGTACCATAAATTAATCTATAATCTTTCCGCACTTCAAACAGTCTGTGGCTCACCGGCTCCTTTTCTTTGGAACAAACTTTCCTGCAGTGTCATCTTCACCCAGCCACCCTCACAGGCCGCATTGCTGTTCTGTGAGTGAACATCTCCCAAATCCTAATTTGATTATCTTCACCTGGAGCCTGTTGTCTCCAGGTTGGGAGACACCCCCACCTATACTCAGTCAGAGAAGGGCGGGGCATAAATTAAAATGTTCCTGTAATGAAAAGCACAAACAGTTAAACTCATCCTTTGAATGTCCTTTTTTGGTATCCCACTACTTTTAACTTGTGTTAAATTCAGGTGTGTCCACTAATTAGTATCACAGGTGTCTACAATCTTGTAATCAATCAGGGGGCCTTAATATAGAGTTACAGGTAATGATTATGTGAATTTCCAATAAACACAAGATTTTCTGAATTGTAAATGCAGAAATTAAGTTGCTAAATGGAAAGACTGCAAAAAAAATTTTTTTTTTTGTTAACAAGATTTTACAATTTGATGAGTTGTTTTTAATGTCATATTGAAATCCTTATATTTCACATAACTGCTATGGAAGCACATCACACGGATCATGTGATCTTCAACTGGTCTGGTATAGTCATGGGTGCAATGTTTAAATGAATATTCTATTATACTTTTGTATAATAGGGTATAAATTTACACATACTGTGATATTTAAAACAGACAATTGGTCTTCATTGAGTTTTTCAACAGGATAATGGTCCAAAAAATTTTCCCAAATCAACACAAATGGTTCACCAGACTAAACAAACCCTCTGCTTTAATCATCTAGATTCCCAGACACCTAAATTGAAACCTAACCTAGGGGGGCTGCATACACCATAAACAGCAGGTTTAGCCATTATTATGATGTTACTGAAGTCTTATTTCCATTGTAAGACTTAGATCACAATTGTCAATGGCTCAAGTATTTTAGAAGGTTTGGAGTGTAGGATACATTATTAGCTGTTGTGAAGTGAGTTTACTTTAGATTTCTCCTCTACATCGCAAATTTTTTTCCAACATACATTTTAAGTGTCTGAGTGCCAAAGCCGTGCGGAAAACATGTGGCTCTACCCACCAAGCAAAAATTGGTTGAAAAGACAACATGATATGGTTCCAAACGTCTTCATGTGGTTGAAAGGTGAAAAGCTGTAATTTTCAGATTGCTGAAAAGACGTTGAAAACTGGGTTTGTAACGTCTTTTCAGCGTCTATTATTGGACTAAAGTGGGACAAAATTAGACAAACCAAACAGCCCAATTATTATCAACTATTTCTAGACTAAATCCAGACTATGACAGACTTGGCCTAAAAACCAACATCTAAATGATGTCTGGTGTTTGGGGGGTAGAAGTTAGAGTGGGAGTGGTGGCATCAGCCCTCCTCTATACTGTCGTCTGCTGGACCCCTGGCAGCGCAGAGAGGGACAGAAACAGGCTGAACAAACTAGTAAGACAGGCCGTTTCTGTCCTAGGCTGCACCCTGGACCCAGTGGAGGAAGTGGCTGAGAGAAGGGCGCTGTCCAAGCTTATATCCATTATGGACAATACCTTCCACCCTCTGCACCAGACTGTAGAGGAGCTGAGCAGCTCCTTTAGTAAAAGACTTTTACTCCCTATTTGTAAAAAGGAGCGCTACCGCAGGTCATTCATCCCTGCTGTAACCTGACTCTACAATGCAAGACTATAACAGCAATAACTTGTGCTATGTATAATTCACCATTGTATACCCTGTGCAATAACCTGTTTCTCTATATTTGACACCCAGTGCTATAACTGTATATATAAATATAAATATCCATCTCCTTAAATACCCATGTAAACACCCTGTGTACCTGTATAATGATCCTACTATAGAAAAAAAAAAGCTGTCATATGTGGACCATTGTATATACTGTATATATCCAAGAACCTTTTTTCTTTCTTTAGCACTGTCTTCTTCTCTTTTGACTATTTAAGCTGACGTAACGAGTAAATTTGTCCACTGTGAGATCAATAAAATCAAGTAATATGGCTTCCTGTCTTCGCAGCGTCACCGTGTTTTGCTGCCCCCAGTTGGAGACTCAAGCACTCGTCAGTCTTTGGCCTACTTCGTCCAGCCAGACGACGAGGCCCTAATCACGTGCTGCGATGGCTCAAACAAATACCCTCCCATCACAGGAGGAGACTACCTCATGCAGCGTTTCAGCGAATCGTATGGAAACAGCTGAAGATGCGCTCACCAGTCGGATCAAATGGTGCACAAATGCCAAATTTCTCCAGCACATAACATTCTTCATAAAGATTTGGATTCCACACCTTGACCTGGATGCAAATGGATCAACATTTTTAAACCGATGCGGGGAATAAATATTTTGTTTCCTTCTAGCAAAACAATCTAAACTGAATGAAATGTTTAAAGGTATTTTGAATAAGAAAGCTTTCATTGACTCCATGAAGTCATTCCACAGGAAACTTCCAAGTGGCAAACTGTTTTTTCTTTTTCACTGATGTGTTTGTAAGAAATTTTAAATCAGGATCTAATAAAACCATGTTTCCCCTTAAAATTAACTCACACTGTCCTTGATGTTAATAAATATTTTACTTTAAGTAGAGCTGGAAAATAAAGGATCACAAACGACATACAAACTCATCTGAGGAGGGAGACATACTGAAAACAAAGACCCAAATTATAAAGTGAAACAATTCAATATACGCATAGGAATAATTTCTTCAAATATCCACTTCAGAGGAAACAATGGATGCTAAACTTGGCCCTGATTCAGCTTTCTAATGCTAACACAATGGGCACTGTGTTAAAGTGACTGTCAAAGGTCCCTTTATGCTGTCCTTTAATCAGGTTGTGTAAGGAGTTCAAACACAAGTGCAAACAGTGCCCACCTCTGCAAAGATAACAGCCTGATCTTGAACATGAAGAGGACAAAAGAGATCAACATCAACTTCAGGAAGAACCGGTGTTCAGTCAGATGACCATACCCAGTCATTACCCATTTATTCTTGTAGTGTATCCCTTTAGATTTGTAAAAAAAAAAAAACACTTTAAACTACCTCATTGGGTGTGTATACCTTTAGTCATATACTAAAAAACTACTTAATTGCTTACTTTTTGGTGTTTTTTGAAGCATATGGCGATCTGACTTTCAATTGATTATTTTATACATGCCCAGCTCAGCTGTAGAGGTGGTCAACAGCACCAAATTCCTAGGGATGCACATCACAGACACCCTCACCTGGACTGTAAACACCACCTCACGGGTAAAAAGGGCGCAGCAGCGCATGTACTTCTTGCGGAGGATGAGGAGAGCCCACCTCCCCCCACCCATCCTCACCACCTTCTACAGAAGCACCATAGAGAGCGTTCTGACCAGCTGTGTGGTGTGGAGGCTGCAGCACCTCAGACTGGAAGAAGGTGAGAAGAGTAGTAAGAACAGCAGAGAGGATCATCGGGGCTCCACTTCCCTCCATAAAGACATTTCATCCCAGTGCTGCGTGTTCCGAGCCCGTAACATCATCAATGACCCCTCACACCCCCACCATGGACTGTTCTCCCTGCCACCCTCTGGGAAGAAGCTTTGCATCATTCAATGTAGGTCCAGCAACAGCTTCTTCCCCACTGCCATCAGACAGCTGAACTGCTGGGAGAAAAAAAAAACCCCAAAAACTCTAAATCATGTCACAAACTCTGCATCAAACAGATAACACCAAACCAAAAATACTGCATATTTGCACCATACATAGTTCATTCTCTGAACTTCCATTTTAATGCATTTTTTGCACCATGGTTGTTCTCCCACACTGTTTACATTTGATTACTGCTGTACTTTAAGGAATGGAAATGTTCATTTACTGTCTGAAGGGCTGTACTAAATGAATTAGCATTTTTGTATACACTCTGTATATACAAAATGACAATAAAACTAGTTTCATTCTAAGTCTCTCCATGCACATGCACACACATTGGATCTGAATAAATGGTCTTAAATAATTATTATTCAAGACATATTCACCAGTGTTATTTTAGGGAAAGCAGGGTTGTTGTTTTTTTTTTACCATATACAATGATGATTTAAGTGGAAGTCAGTGGAAATGGTTCATTCCTATCTGTAGGTATTAACATGCAGAAATGTGAAATACTTAAGTTGTTATTTATTTGGTGTCTGTACTTCAGTATTTTTTATTTTTTAGATAGTTTTTCTTTACCTTAACTCACTACATTTAAAGCTAAAATATCTTTACTTTCTACTCCTTGCTTTCTCCAAACTGGCTCATTGCTTTTATTATACCGTAATTAAGACACAACAGCTGCAACAAAATGGTGGTAAAACAAGAGAATCTGTGAAGTTGGAGCTCAGTTCATTCATAGAAAGACTCTGATAGGGACAGAGGAAGATGGGAGGGCTGAGAAACTTTGCAAATTCTGTGGCGTAGGACCTTCTCCCTCCAATCCTCCTTTGTTAAATTTCAAATTTATATGTTTGTTATATGTCGATGTTACACGCAGCTGTAATTCTGTAAAAACCAGAGCTCTAAAAGTGCTCGACTACTCATGCAGGAGTTCTGTTCAGCTCAATATACACTGTTAAACTTAAGATAAGTGAGTTGAACTCAAATAATTTGAGGGAACAGATTGCCTTAAACCATTAACATTTACTAACTCAAACTATTAAGTTGAATATAATAATCCAATCAAATATATTTAATATTTTTGATGAGGTAACATTTTATTATACCACATATACATATATATATAAATATATATATATATATATATATATATGAACCGCACTGATTAAATCTAACAGAAAGCTAATGGTGTTGCAGCACTGTCAATCTGCTAATCGTGGCCATTTTGCTATCGCCTCATTGGTGCTGGTGAGGCAGGTATGAGAAAAAGCAGGTAAGGAACATGCACACACCTTTAATATTTAATTTCATAGCAGTCTTAAGAATAAAAAAATGCTCAATTTGGAAAGCTCGTTGCCAGTTTGTTTAATACATGTCTTCTTTGAATGCATAACATCTAATTTCCCCTCTATTTTTTACATATGAGTGTTTAAAAAAGTGACACACAAGTAACATTTTTTAATCAGCAACACACTTGAAGGTGTTTTGTTAGATGGTTTAGTTTTGTTAGATGAGCGCAGTCATTCTTTTTTTCTCCTTTGAGTCTCTAAAATGCGAGTCCCCCCCCCCCCTTCTTTGACAGAGAAGAATGACCTGCATCCGTTGAAAGACTTCTTCGTCTCAAAGTTTCAATATGGTCTCAATATGAGAACTAATCAGTGCGCTCTGTCTCAATATGAACCAATCAAGGTGCCGGATGTGCTCGTCAAATCAGAGGGCTTCTCTAGTATCGATATCGAAATCAGACCTTTGTCGCGCCAATCAGATGGCTTCGTTAGTTCCAATCTAAGAAGGCTCTTCCAGCTGTGCTCAGCCTTTATCGCCAGTTGGTTTGTTTTTAGCTTGTTAGCAGCAGCAGCAGGAGCTAATACAGGTTGACTCCGACTCCACATGGATTAAGGATCCAATCGGTAACGTGACTTGATCGTAGCGCATGTATTATGAAAGAAATTATGGGGTTGTAATTCCAAATCACTTTAAGTAATGTTTTAAGAGTGCAATTTTGCAGCAAAAACTTAATGACATGTTTCTATATTCATTAGAACCCGCTTAAAATGGGTGAAATTCAGAGTGAACTTTGGAAAAAAATAAAAATTACTTTCAGGAGTAGTTTTACAGCATTATACTTTTAACTTCGACTGATTGTGCTCCTATTATTTATAATAGAAAATCCTTTTATTGTCCCACAATGAGGAAGTTCTGTTTTTTACAGGAGCAAAAACATTATAAAAAAAAATGGTCACACAAATGTGTTCCTTAAGAGAGTGTGTAAAATAACATAATAGTGAAGAGTTAAAAAAAAATAAAAATTAAATACTATACTCTTAAGTGCTTAAACAATATAAATGCTGTGCACCTGGAGAATAAATAACCAATATACAGCTATGGACATTTTAACAGCAATGGATATTTGAAAATAGCAGCAACATCAGAGATGTACAAAATTACAGCAACATGTTATTTCACTGAAACTGTGCTAAAGGAAGCGTGATACGAGTAGTTATAGTTTATGTAGTTAACAGAAACCTCATAGCTATGTAGTTTTAAAGCTGCCTAGTTCAAATGCTTTGGTACTCTGCTCACCTTTCGTTAAATGAAATCTCATCCCTGTAGTTTCTGTCACACAGTGTGACTTTGTTGCTGATCAGTTTTCCTGTCTTTGTTTCTCCAGATTAACATTGTTCAACAGTGCAAATGGCTGTAAGTTAAACTTTACTGCTATGATGCATGTTCAGGCACATGTTGGCTTCAGGGAATTCGAGGATGAGACCCTGGAGAGCCTCTACAGCTCCAAGGACCCTGAGAAAATACAGTATGAGAGAATGATAGAAACTGTGTGTGTTTTGCCTCTGCTGGAATGTCAGAATCTGCTGACTCTTTGTCTCACCCGCTCAGCTCTCTCAACTATCTGCGCCGGACGCCAGCCTTTCCAGTTTGCCAGAAGGAGAAGGCTATGGAACATGTCCGGCGCGGAGACAAGGAGAAGGTCTCCACCTCCACCACGGCAGCCTTCGACTTGACCATCATGTCCGCCGAGGGACTAGCATTGGCAGGGAAGCTGTCAGCGAGGACTGCTGTACAGTCTGTTTTTTTTTTGTTTTTTTTTAGATTATGTTTATTTAAAAATTCAGAGATTGTTAAAATAATTTCCCTCTGGGATTAATAAAGTATGTCTGATTCTGATTCATCAGTGCTGCGTCTAAGTTGTCTTTTTGATTTCAGCTTTGCAGGCCTCTGTCTGAGGTGGAGACGCAGGCTGCGCTGAAGTGGGTCTCCTCCTCACCTAAGCCTGTATTTACAAGTGGGATGAAATTCTAAAGAGATGCAGCGTGACTCTCTTCTGTGATTTTATGTTTACGATTTCATCTCCAGCCTGCAACAGAACCTCTAGACCAGCTCCTTCCACAAAGACACCTTTGGAGCCCAGTGATGAGGAGCTGGTCCAGGCTGCTGGCGACATGGAGGAATGTAAGTAACGAGCATCTAATTTATCAGACTGTTTACAAGAAGTTACGACTGATGCTCCCATTTTATTTCACAAATGATGAAAAAAAAAAAATTAAATCAGATGAACCTGAAGTGAAACAGTAAGTTGGAGTCAATAAATAATTTGCTTTTGGCAATTAGCTGCAGCTCACTCATCACTAACTGGCTGCTGCTTTTCACCTGTAGATTCCTCATCATGTCACCCATTTCTTTTTCTTCTTGTCGCCCAATCACACTCCTTCCCTGTCTTTATCCTTTGAAGCCATTAATCATTACTAGCATCCTGCTGATGCTTCTGCTTCTTTTTTTGTGTTTACTGTGGGAGCTGCAGATTAAACTTGTGTTTTACTAAGACGTGTGTTTTGTTCAACATCAGATGAACAGGCGGGTCCTTCCACCGCCTCTCTACCTCAGAGGGTGTCCCCTGCTGGACCGGGGGAACCCACTGATGAGGAGCTGCTGGAGGCCACACAGGAGCAGGGAGCACCCCTGCAGTGGCTGGATCCTCCAGAGCCACCCTCCATGCAGGAGACCCCGTCCAGACGGGACCCTTCACCACCTCCTGCTGAGGTTTGCTGACAGAGAGTTTATAGTTCAAGCAGCCAGGAATCAGTAGAAGCCTCATTTGCAAGTTTCTGCAGATGCTGCCTCAGTCCTGGAGGGCAGCGCTTACAGCAGAGCAGCAGGAGTGGATCAGTCGTACGCTGTTCATCAGGGACCACCTGGGGAGGCCTCGCCTCACCACAGACCTCAACCTGTGGTGGTTCCCTCCACAGCCCCAGCCGGTCTACCACCAGCCTCCTGCATCCCCTGAGCCCTTCTTTGCATGTCGGCTGTTCCTGTGGATGCCCCACAGGATCTGGCGCCTGCAGCTGACATGCCCCCAGCCTTCGTGCACCGGGTCCATGGCGAAGGCTGGGCTCTACAGGATCATCCACATTGACCTGTACATTGACAGCTGGTACCTCATGGCCACCGAGTACCTGGAGTGCCGTCAATGTAAAAAGAAGGTCGCGGGATGGTCACAGGGCATCATCAGGCAGCTGCCCCCCACCTACAGCTGCCAGTTTCCTGCTGTGCTCACGTACAAGTAAGCACAACCACAGTAACTGTCTTAGTTCTTTATTATGAAAAAACAAAGGTGTCATTGATAGAAGGAGAAGAAGGTATCTTAAAGTGGTATGGTTTTCCTGCAGGCCGTCCTGTGACCAGAGGGTGGTTGAACAGCTGAGGTCTTGCACGCTTGGAAACAGTGCGACCTGGCTGTACAACACCCTGCGGAAGCAGCACTCTGATGCCTGGATGCGGAGAGCAATCCACTACTTCAGCGGGAGCGAGAAGTTCTGGTCGTTGTGCTGGCCATTGTTGTCTGAAAATTTTGATTTCTCTTCTATTATATGTTAATTTATCCTATTTACTCACTATAAAACTTTTCACTCAGTCTGTTCCTCTCTCAAGGCCACACCATTCTCTGCAGCATAGTGTTTGTAGACCAGACATAGCTTCTTCCCATAACAAATCAGATTCTTTCTCAAGGTTTATTCATAACATGTTACTGTTTAACCAAAGTGTCTGTAATTTGTTTTGACTCTGACTACTTTTGCATTGTTGTAAGTAAGGGGGAACGAACGCTGCCCAGATCAGAACAGGGCTGAATGCTGTGCCATTAAGGCTGTATGATGAACTGTTCTCTCTTTGCAAAGATATGAATAAATGTGCCGACTGAGTGAAATCCATCGATCTCTGTTTATTTAACTAGGGTGAATAGTTGAATACTTTTTTCCCACTACACCATGTATGTGGAATAAATAATAAATACATTTAACCCCCTTTGTACATAGGGGGCAGTAAAACCAGTTCAGAAGCAGCCAGTTATGGTCTCATAACTTTAAACTAAATACAGACTGAACACAATAGCAAAACAAATAAAGGTGTTTATTTCATCAAACATTTCATCATATAGGACAGAGTTTTAGGGTCTCTGAGAAAAAAACACAAAAACAACTTCCTTTGTAAAGGCTGGTATCTGTGTCCAAACAAGAAAATAAAGGAAAAGTGAAAGAATGGAATCTAATAAAAAGAAAATAACTTAATTTCACAATCTGAAAAATAAATGGGATTAGTTGGAAGGAAGGATGAAAGCCCAATTGGTTTTTTTGCATTGATCCAGTTTTTCTTGAAAGGTGCTGAAACATGTTTTGTGTTAATAGGCCTGCATGGATTTCTATTTACATTCAGAGATTTTCATAGTGGCGGACTTGCTCCTCCAAGCTGCAGGTTTGATTTATAGCTTATGGTGAAGCAGGAGAAATGACACTCCATTGTGAGGCAGAGTTTCAACCAGTAATCTCGCCACCAGTTAATCTGTCACACTGGCGTTAGGCTGGAGATCTGCCCCCCCTGAACAACAACTACATATTTTAGTGGGATCATAATCCTAATGAACTGACCATGGACATAATATAAGAAGTGACCTCGCATTGATTGCTTTCGCCTATAGTCGGGCATACACTGTAGGATTTTTTTTCAATAGCTGCATGCAGCTACAGCTCACACTTTTCATTTTGGGTGGGTGGAGATCATTTGGGCTGGTTAGGAGTCAGATCAGCTGTTTTTTGAGTTAACCTATTAAAACACATGTCCACTAATCATTCATCATTACTGAGTCATAGCAAACCCTCCCTGACCTTAGATATAGATATATATAGATATATACCATAAAATGTCATCTTCAGAAACACAGCATTTATATTCTCTGTCACTTATTCAGTGTATATATGTAGTTTATTAGTAATGTCTTCCAAAGCTCTGATACTCTGCACAGATGCTCCTGCCACTATTCCAGCCACTTATTTATGGCGCTCCATGTATGCTTTCCGTGCTCTCCTATATTATCTTTATATATATATATATATATATATATATATATGTAATTCTCTGTCACTTATTGTGCTATTTTTATACACTTTTTACACCACAATTTGTCCCAATTGTGGGACAATACAGGTACTAATAAGAACTACATTTCAGATATCTACAAATCTTATTTTTAAGTGGCCGTTTTATCATATATTTGCTTGGTCGGATAGAAAGGTTCGAAAGCCTTAAACTACATAAGACATGCTATTTTTATTCACTGATTCTTGATATCTGAAATAAAAATTATGATCAGTAACAAATAGATCTGAAATTTATTTTAGACATCCCGAATGTTTATTTTAGATAGGAGTAATGTCATTTCGGGTATTTGAAAGTTAAAGCCCAATACACATGAATGGGGGAAAGTGATGTCATTTGTAATAGTAAGAATTACATTTCAGATATCTAAAATATTCATTTTAGATGGGAAGAATACTGTTACAGATATCTGAAATACATATCTGGTCAAGCAAATATATGTTAAAACTGCCACTTAAAGTTATTTCAGATTTATAGATATCTAAAATGTAGTTCTTACAAGTGCAAATTGAATTCCAGATAACTTAAAATGTAATTTCTACTGGTAGAAATATAATTAGTGATATCTATAATAAAGCTCTGACTAGGAATATTGTAATTTTGATTAGTTGAAATTTATTTTAGTGCTATCTATAATAGAAATGTGACTAGCCAGTCTGCCTATTTTATGTTTAAGAAGAGCCTTGTTCTTTTTGCAAGTGGCATTAAAAAATATCTGGAATTCTAATTTAGCTAGCCATAAAATAAGTAGTTGATATCTCTAATGACACTTCTACTGGTAGAAATATATTTTTGATGTCAAGAATTGGATTTCTGGATAGCTGTAATGTTATATGCATTTCTGATATCTAAAATTGTCATAATGACCAGCAGTAACCATATTATGGAGATCTGAAATTAGAATTCATCATTGTCAGAATTCATTTTTTATTATTTTAGATATCTGGAACTAAAAAAATGGAAATGTGATGTAATTTGTTCTAGTAAGAATTTTATTTCAGATCTCTGAAATGCTTATTTTGAATTGGAAGAATATTATTTTAGATATCTGAAATGTTCACTTTGACTGAGAAGAAATGCATTTGAGACATCTGAAATATACATTTAGTCAAGTTAATAAATGTCAAAACGGCCTGCCATAGCCAAAGAGCAGCCTGGCGTCTCTGCTTCAGAGCAACTTGACCAGCATGACGTGGACAGCCTCTAACCTAGCGCCCAAGGAAGAGGATGCATGGACTGGCAGCGAGCTAGCAACTGGAAAATTTAAACAATAACGGTAATTTCAAAACCAGCACAAGTTTAAAGGTGATAATAGTTTATTTTTATTTTTATCAATATACCGCAGCTGTTGCATAGGCTAAGAGCCTAACGACGCCAAGGTACCAGACGGAGTGGCGTCGCTGCTCTCCGCCATGTCGAAAGGTCAAAGCCTAGCTCATCTCGGAAACTCAGGGTAGAATTTTCTCAACTTTCCAGTGGAAATTAGACGACTGGGTGTTGATGAGCAATTTTTACGTCGGCTTTTGATAGACCACTTAAAGGCACCTTAACTCCGCTTTGAAAGAACGACATTTCTCGGAGTTTGGTTTGCGCTTGAAGATTAAACAGCAGCGCCACTTAGTGGCTGTCTCTTTACAGTGCAGTAAACAATCCCTGCTGCTGCCTGCGAAGGACGCATCCCCATGTTTAGTACACAGCCCCTGAACTGGGAGCAAGAAGTGGAAAAAGGGCTTGAAATAATTCTTTATTGTTTTCATTATTTTTAAAAGATTAAAATGAGGAACGCTTCACGAATTTGCGTGTCATCCTTGCGCAGGGGCCATGCTAATCTTCTCTGTATCGTTCCAATTTTAGTATATGTCCTAGTAAACTAGGACACTCGGAAGGAGGCTTGGAGTAGGACTTGTACCCCC
>NW_015150767.1:179570-184255 GCF_000732505.1 Cyprinodon variegatus | reverse complement strand
GGTAGGTTTTCTGTTTATTCAGCGTTTTGTTGTCACAGATGCATGATGGGAACTTAAACCAGGCCTAACATGATTGGCTGGCTTTTAAAATGAAAACTAGTCCCTCATACTCGCTGTTTAGTGAAATCCGAATAGAAGACTCGCTCGTTTATATGATCTAGATTTATCTACCCGTTTCCCAGCTGTGTTTGTTTCCATTTAAAGAGAATTTACGCTGAGAGGAGATGCCTGCAACAGCAGGACACACGGAGCTCCATCAACAGCTCTCCTTCTTTATGATCCTCTAGTGCCCTCCGGTGGCGGCGTACGGTTACTGCATCCACATGTATAAACACTGAAAGCCATTCTGTTGCTCTGACTTTTTAGACCTATACTAAAACAAATAACATGCATAATAAATTGAAATTGTGCCCTTTTTTTTAACAGGTTACACAAATATCTGCAGACCAAGGCTGTGAGGCTGGAGAAGATCACACTTGCAGTAAATATATTTTTTCCTACCTCTGCCTTGAATGTGGGTGCACTTTTAATGATCCTATTTCTAATAAACACTTATTGTTCTTGTAACATAAATTCTAAAAGTTCGAATGAATTAAATGAAACGGCAGTTAATTTAATCAAAAACATATTCCTGCGAGACAGGAATAGACGGACATTAAAGACGAAATATCTGAAAAGGGAATCTGAGCTGTGAAAATATTGACAATATTTAGCTATGTAATTTAGAATTAAACTACATATACTGAAACAAACCTGAAGGTTTGGTAAATTGTTGACCATACAAATGATTTTTTTGCATTACTTTAGAGCTCATGAAATGTAAATTACTGGTGTGTGGGATCAATAAAGTTACTGTATTAAACAAAGAACCTTTTATATATTGAGTTTGGTACCTTTTGTCCATTAACTTTAGTTCGTGTGTCAATTAAAGCTAGGTAGTGATGGTTAATGAGGCATCTTGAAGTGTTTGGACACATTGCCAAACTACTGATACTGTGTTGATACTGTCTCGCAGAATACTGACACCTGCTGGACCTTTAAAGGCACTACAGGCAGCTTATTTGACAGACTGAAGTGAATTGATTTGATGACCTAGTACAGGGGAAACCAATTAAAAATCAATGGGGTCTTAATAAAAAAAATCAACAACCAGTAAAGGTCCGGAGTCATTTTGTAATATAATCTGTCACTTTAAACCAAATTTAATACTGAAGTAAAATGATGTGTTTATTCATCCATGTTATAGGGATGCATAAAATTTGACTGTATGATGTGGTGAATGGTAAAGTGCCTTGAGATGACATGTGTTGTGAATTGGTGCTATATAAATAAACTTAACTGAACTGAATCGACTTAAAAAAAAATATATAGAAATTTTTTCCATTTTAAATCTAAAGAGTTTTTTTTGTTTTCAGTTTGGTATATAGACAATTTCCTGATTCACATATTTTATAAAAGATCTGAACTGACCGTTTTAGTGATACCTGGGAGGAAAAGAATGACACAAGAAAATAAAAATAAAAACGCAACGGCTGAAACATTCCTATTGCTTTTAGGCTGCTCCAAAAGTCTTGATAGTTTTAGTGATAAACCGCAAAAGATTACTTTTTTTTTTTTCTAGCAGATACATCATGTTGGCAGATACGTTTTTAAACACAGTTTGTGTGTCAGTCAGTCAGAAACGACTCCTGTATCGGTCATATGACTTTCTTTGAACGACACTTACACCGATACAGCCCTTTGCACTATGGGCTCAATGCATGCACCGACTTATGGGGATTGCTGGACCCACCACTACAGCTAGGGCATTAACAGAAAATTAGCTCTTAAAATCCTATTTCTATTAGTTTACAGCGCAGCTTTGACTAAAATAAAACAATACATAATAATCTGAGGGTGTAATACTATTAATAGAGGGGCATGCACAAAAACTAAAATCAAAAACTGAAATTTCAACCTGATGCTCTGATTGAAGAGCAGCTCCAAATGCTAAAGCTGTAGGTGCAGATTTACTGCCGTCGCTGAAACTGTTCAGGAATAATCATGAGGGTGTCGATGTTAATGACAAATCCCAAGACANAACAAAAAACATGCATAATAAATTGAAATTGTGTCTTTTTTTTTTTTAACAGGTTCTATAAATATCTGCAGACCAAGGCTGTGAGGCTGGAGAAGATCACACTCTCAGTAAATATATTTTTTTTCTACCTCTGCCTTGAATGTGGGTGCAGTTTTAACGATTCTATTTATAATAAACACTTATTGTTTTTTTATATATATTGTAAATGTTCCAATTATTTTAATGTAAGTGCAGTTAATTTAATCAAAAACATATTCCTGCGAGACAGGAATAGACGGACATTAAAGATTAAATATCTAAAAAAGGGAATCTGAGCTGTGAAAATATTGACAATATTTATCATGCTATCTAGAATTAAATTACATATACTGAAGCAAACCTGAATGTTTATTAAATTGTTGACCATTCAAATTATTTTTTGCAATACTTCAGACCTCATGAAATGTAAATTACTGGTGTGTGGGATCAATAAAGTTACTGTATTAAACAAAGAACCTTTCATATATTGAGTTTGGTACCTTTTCTCCATTAACTTTAGTTCATGTTTCAAGATCAGCATCTTGTATACGAAGATATCTGAGGTGATGAAGACTGAATTTAATTGTTTGAGATTTTCCTAAAACAATGAACTTAAGTCTTCATAACTTCAGATATATTTGTTTATCAATGACATTTCAGGCACATTTTTTAGTTGGAGTAGGTGGTAGCTACGAGATCAGTTTCTCATAATTATGAGATCTTATGTATATATTAGGTCACGATGACTTGAGCCAGTAATTTAAAAATATCTGCATCTGTTCCCCTGAACAGTTCTCCATACCAAGGTCTGACCTGATATGCGTTGGAGTTCTGCTGCTGTTTTTGACTTCATCAATAAAGTACCCAGCTATAACCTTGGGATTACTAATTGTGGAGTAAGCATGCAGCCATATGATCGCACGGGAAAATTCATCAACAGCTCCATTAATACAGATTGTGTTTGGTTTTAGTTTTCCATATGAATCAACAAGCTGCATGAAGCTGGGACCTGGGGTTCTGATCTAGGGAGCCTCATCCTGAAGGCCAGCACTGCGGCTCAGAATCTCAGGTCCCAGAAGGCAGGTTCATGATTTCATCTCCAGCCGACAGCAGAACCTCTAGACCAGCTGCTTCCACACAGACACCTGTGGAGCCCAGTGATGAGGAGCTGGTCCAGGCTGCTGGCGACATGGAGGAATTTAAGTAACAAGAATCTAATTTATCAGACTTTTGTTTACAAAAAAGATACAGCTGATGCTGACAGTTTTCTAACATTTTGTTTCACAAATGATACAAAAAAGTAAACCTGAGGTGAAACAATAAGTTGGAGTCAATAAATAATTTGCTTTTGGCAATTAGTTGTAGCTCACTCATCACTAACTGGCTGCTGCTTTTCACCTGTAGATTCCTCATCATGTCACCCGTTTCTTCTTCTTCTCATCACACTCCTTCCCCATCTTAAAGAAGAAGGTCGCAGGATGGCCACAGGGCATCGTCAGGCTGCTGCCCCCCACCTACAGCTGCCAGTTTCCTGCTGAGCTCACGTACAAGTAAGAAACAACCACACTAACTGTCTTAGTTCTTTATTTTTATAAAACAATAGAAGGAGAAGAAAGTATCTTAAAGTGGTATGGTTTTCCTGCAGGCCGTCCTGTGACCAGAGGGTGGTTGGACAGCTGAGGTCTCGCTTGGCAACAGTGCGACCCGGCTGTACAACACCCTGCAGGAGCAGCACTCAGGTTCCTGGATGTGGAGATCGATCCACTACTTCAGCATGAGGGAGCAGTTCCAGTCGTAGTGCTGGCCATGCACGTGGACCAGGACTGGTGCAGCAGAGATGGTGTTTTGAGGATCGTGTGGTCCCTCATCCACGTTGACTACATGGAGATATGGCAGACAGTGCTGGCGTGCCTGAGGTTGATGGCTCAGACCACCATCAAGCTCTTTGAGCTGAACCAGAGGTTCATCTCCCAGCGGTGAGAGCCGTTTGACTGACCTGGAATCTTTTCACACTCCGTGCACGTCCTCGGGCTCTGATGTCAGTCTGTGTTTACGTCTGCAGGTTCAGACAGTGACAGAAGCAGTGGGAGAAGTCTGTGCTGGAGCAGAGAGTGAGCCTCAGCCCGGCTTCAACCGCTGCAGACCGCCCACAGCTTGCACCGAAGGAGCTGTCCTCTGTGACGGTGGAACAAGGACAGCCCTTCCAACCACCTGCCAGATGAGCAGCTGTGCCCATCCGGCCCAGGCCTTCCTCCGCCTTCTGCTCCGGCGCCTGCTCCTCTTCCTCAGTCTCAACCTTCCAAGGCTAGCCTCCACCTCTTCGGCCCAGCTGCCTCCTCCTGTGGTGCCCAAGGTAACGTAGGAGGAAGACCTGGGCCGAACGTGTTCAGGAGGAGGAAGGCAGCGGAGGCTCTGCTGCACCTGGGGGGGAGGGTGGCGTCACCACCCAAGCACTGCAGAGGCTACGTCTGCGTCAAGCCCAAACGCAAAGAGACGAGAAACACCAGGGTTACTGGTGCTGGGCTGCTGTAAGGTCCAACAACTGCAACCTGCAAGGAACCATTAAAACACAATCACAGCAAGTAAA
>NW_015150767.1:173092-178616 GCF_000732505.1 Cyprinodon variegatus | reverse complement strand
TGACATCTATAAATGTTAACTGTTCATTGTTGTCTTGAAGTAAATTGTAGTTGAGATCAAATTAATAAAATGGTTTCTTGTCAGATTTAATATGCTGTCTTGGGATTTGTCATTAACATCGACACCCTCATGATTATTCCTGAACAGTTTCAGCGACGGCAGTAAATCTGCACCTACAGCTTTAGCCAAGATCATTTGGAGCTGCTCTTCAATCAGAGCATCAGGTTGAAATTTCAGTTTTTGGTTTTAGTTTTTGTGCATGCCCCTCTTAACAGTATTACACTCTCAGATTATTATGTATTGTTTTATTTTAGTTTTTTTCCCAGTTAAAGTCAAACTAAGCAATATGTGAAAGTGTGCTTAGTGTGTGCTTTTATGTTTTCTCAGGAGGTTGAAACAATAAGCCTTCAGCAGACCAGTTCTAAGTCCTTTCCCATCACCTGATGGTGCGGTGTGGGTGCTTCCAAGCACATCAGGAAATGTGGCAGCTCAGGATGCAACTGTGTTTCTGTTGACTTTTGAAATGCCATCTTACTCCGTAGCAGAAGAAACACAAGATCTGCTATTCCCTTTCCCAAACACTTCTGCAATTGTGCACAAGTATAATGATCTGCTAACTCGCTTTGGTGGCCTTGTTGACAATGCTGTTGTCTACATCTCTGGGTTTGTGGTTGGATAAATTTTAAAGAAGCTGTTGTGTGATGTGTGCTGTGGTTGTCTGGTCACTGAAGCTGTGCCTGCATCACCACCAACTAAAAAAATGTGCCTGAAATGTCATTGATGAACAAATATGTCTGAAGTTGAGAAGACTTGAGGTAATCGTTTTAAGAAAATCTCAAACAGTTAAATTCAGTCTTCATCACTTCAGATATCTTTGTATACAAGATACTGATCTCGTAATCATGAGATAAACTGTCATTGTTTTTTCTTTGGTGAATGCAATACGCTTCCGTAAATCCTGACACATTTACAGAAATGTTCATTAATGTGTACTGTCCCTGACAAACAAGATAAATAAAAATAAAATAATGATTCCACCTGAGGGGAATTTAAAAGTTATCAGATCAGCTGAGCGCATTCACCAGCCTGCGTCCGAGCAAGCTGTGAACTTGTCCAATTTAAACCATTTTGAAGGGCTGATGATGGAGCTGACGGTGTGTTTGGTCTGGGTGAGCACATTCAGTGTGGAATTGATAACCACTGCTTTGACTGATTGATTTTAATTGATCTCACAGCAAAGTATTTTACTAATATGTGCTAATGTCCCTTGCTGTTTCTGTGTTCCACAAGCTGAGGCTGCACCACATTGCCAAACTAAAAACAGTACAGTTATAGAGAGGCAACGATGGGAAATAATGTGCAGAACCATTTTCTAAAGACTTTTAGTGGTCTTGGTTATACTAAAAAGTGTATGTATAACCTGTGTATATGTGTGCTGTTTAAACTGTTTTTTGTTGGCTGCAAATGGCAAAAAAGTAAAAAAAAAAAAAAAAAAAAAAAAGCCCTAAAAAAAAAAGATTCACTTTCTGTTGATGTTAATCCACCTTTACTGTTGTGGAGATGTTATTGTGAACATACATGATATTAACTTAAAAAAACAAAGTCACGTAATCCTTTCTTAACAGTCAGGTTAATAGAATTAATAGACGCCTCATTCAGTGCGTTGGCCCGCCGCTGAGACGTACATCTGTGTCCTCCATATTAGAGGAATCAAAGCTGTGCTGTAAACTAATTGATATAGGATTTAAGCACATTTTAAGAGCAAATTTTACTTTAATGCCCTAGCTTTACGGTCAGTTCAGATGTTTTATTAAATATGTGAATCAGGAAATTGTCTATATACCAAACTGAAAACAAAAGAAAACGCTTTAGATTTAAAATGGAAAAATGTTCTATTTTTTTTTTTTTTTTAGTCGATTCAGTTCAATTAAGTTTATTTATATAGCATCAAGTCACAACACATGTCATCTCAAGGCACTTTACCATTCACCAGATCATACAGTCAAATTTTATACATCCCTATAACATGGATGAATAAACACATCATTTTACTTCAGTATTAAATTTGTTTTAAAGTGACAGATTATATTTAAAAATGACTCCAGACCTTTACTGGTTGTTGATTTGCATTATTCAGACCCCATTGATTTTTAATTGGTTTCCCCTGTACTAGGTCATCAAATCAATTCACTTCAGTCTGTCAAATAAGCTGCCTGTAGTGCCTTTAAAGGTCCAGCAGGTGTCAGTATTCTGCGAGACAGTATCAACACAGTATCAGTAGTTTGGCAATGTGTCCAAACACTTCAAGATGCCTCATTAACCATCACTACCTAGCTTTAATTGACACACGAACTAAAGTTAATGGAGAAAAGGTACCAAACTCAATATATAAAAGGTTCTTTGTTTAATACAGTAACTTTATTGATCCCACACACCAGTAATGTACATTCCATGAGCTCTAAAGTAATGCAAAAAATAATTTGTATGGTCAACAATTTAATAAACATTCAGGTTTGTTTCAGTATATGTAGTTTAATTCTAAATTACATAGCTAAATATTGTCAATATTTTCACAGCTCAGATTCCCTTTTCAGATATTTCATCATTTAATGTCCGTCTATTCCTGTCTCGCAGGAATATGTTTTTGATTCAATTAACTGCAGTTTCATTCAATTCATTGGAACGTTTAGAATATATATTAAAAAACAATAAGTGTTTATTATAAAGAGGATCATTAAAACTGCACCCACATTCAAGGCAGAGGTAGGAAAAAATATATTGTGTGGTCTTCTCCAGCCTCACAGCCTTGGTCTGCAGATATTTATATAACCTGTAAAAAAAAAAAAAAGACAACACAATTTCAATTTATTATGCATGTTTTTTTTTTATTATTATAAGCTCTGGGAAACGCAATGAAAAATGTAAAAAAAAAAAAAAACTGTAAAACTGAAATTTGAAAAAAAATAAACATTTTTTGAAAAAAATCTGAATTTATAACATCAGTCAAAATGTCTTTGAAAAGTATAAATAAATAAAAAAGATTTCAAAATTGTAATTTTTATTAATGAATTATGTTCTTTGCTTGCAACAATATTGGAAATTAATTTCAATGATTTTAACCCACTATTTATACGATCACTGACCTTTAACAATGTATGCAGTCAGAAATAACCAACAAAAGACGAAATAAAAAAAAAAGGTTTCATGAGAGGGTAAGGAGTTTATAAGCCAAAACTTACAAGTTAACGTCAAACATAGATAATTAGAGGCAAAGCAAAACAAAATTATATTTCGGTTCCTGGTGGAATGTTTGGAACCGTCTGAACATAGAGCTAAAAGAAATCATGAAATGGTTTAAAAAAAATGATTAAAGGTCAATACTATCAAAGGGTATTGAGTTTGGTCATTTGGGAGAGGCTTGAGTAGAGTAGAGCTGCTTCTCCTCCACATCGAAAGGAGTCAGCTGAGGTGGCTCGGACATCTTTTCCAGACGCACCCTGGACGCTTCTCCAGGGAGGTGTTCCAGGGACGTCCCACTGGGAGGAGGCCCAGGGGACGACCCAGGACAGGCTGGAGAGACTATGTCTCTCTGCTGGTCTGGGCGCGCCTCAGGCTTCCCCCAGCAGGGCTGGAGCAGGTGTCTGCAGAGAGGGAAGTCCGGAGTCCCTGCTGAGTCTGCTGCCCCAGCGACCCGGTCCACGATAAAGCGGAAGACAAAGAGTATGAATACTATCTAATCAACAGGCTTTTATATTTTGCTGTTTTGTTTTTGTCTTAAAGATGATAGCCATGAGGGTTCTGCTTTATCGACTGAACTTTATTCTTTCAGTTTTTAACTAGTTATGTATAAAAGCTATTTTTTTTTTCATAATAAAGAAAGTAATGGTGATGTCACAAGAAAAGCCGTTGGTTATGATTAGCGGTGTAAATAATAATCATTTTGTAACGATGCTTTGATCCAACAGCTGACGATCCGATGCATCGACACGTCCCCAAGACTAATATTCATGTTTTATTTTTTTTCTCCAGTCTATATTTATCCATTTACTCCTGGATGTAATTCTGACTCTCGTGCTGTGGTGGCGCTAAACCTATTTTGCCCTCCTACCTTGCTTCCTTTAACCACTAACCTCTTTCTGCTTGCACATGCACACACCGCGTAAACAGTAGGCAAGACAGACATGGCGGAGGAATATATATATATATATATATATATATATATATATATATATATATATATATACACACATACACACACATGTGTATATATATATATATATATATATATATACACATACACACATACACATATATATATATATATATATATATATATATATATATATATATATATATATATATATATATATATATATATATTCTGGGATGTGAAACTTAACTTTAGCATTCCAAAGATGGTGCCATCATATGTGCTTGTTGGACACATATGATGGACTTTACTTTAATAGAAAAGTTTGATTATCTAATGATTTTACCAGGAAGCCAATGAAGAGAAGCTAGGACAGACTTCCTGATAGTAATGAATTTAAATAGTCCAGCCTTGAACTAACAAATGCATGGACTAGTTTCTCAGTATCACCCCTGGACTGGATATTTCAATTTTTTTGCAATATTGCCCAGATGAAAGAAGGAAATTCTAGAAACCTCTTTGATATGGGATTTAAATTAAATGTCCTAATAAAAAATAACACCAAGATTTTTTACTTTGTTATCAAAAATCAGTTTAATCCCATCCAAATGAAGTGACTGACTAATCAGCTTATTTTCCAAACTCTGGTCCAAAGACTATAACTTCTGTTTTGTCTGCATTTAGAAGCAGAAAGTTAAGAGTCATCCAGGTTTTTATGTCTTCAAGAAATGCCTTTAATCGATGCAACTTCATGTGGATTTACAGACAGATATAGCTGAGTATCATCAGCATAAAACTACAAAATAGTCTTTCTAAAAGAATATTATGATCAACTGTATCAAATGCAGCACTGAGATCTAACAGGACAAGTACAGATACAAAATCCATTATCTGAAGCCATGAGAATATCATTAGCAACTTTCCCCAGAGCTGATTCCCTGTTATGATGAGCTCTAAACGCAGACTGAAACTCTTCAAAAAGTTCATTATGGTGTAAGTGGTCGCACACTTGTTTGTCAACTATTTTCAAGAATTTTAGATAAGAAAGGAACATTGGATATTGGTCTACAATTGAACAAGTCATCTCGGTTAAGTGACAGTATTTTAAGTAAAGGTCTGAAAACAGACAACTTTGGTTCAAATTTTTTTCCACCTTTAATGTGACCTTTAACCTGAGCAAGGCATTTAAAAACCTTAAATGGATAAAAATATAAAATAAAAAACTAGCCTAGTTCAGGAAATATGCAAACCCTTAAGCTTAGAGTTGCCACCCGTCCCTTAAAATATGGAATTGTCCCGTACTTGGAAGGTTAAATACATTTCCCGTGTTGAACTGATAAGGGACGCTATTTGTTCCGTATTTTCACGAATAAC
>NW_015150767.1:168410-169622 GCF_000732505.1 Cyprinodon variegatus | reverse complement strand
GATCAAAGTCGCTAAAGTTTCATTTGGAGGACAATCTTCTAGAAGAGAAGACTTGTATGCATCTTCCTTAGGGGAATGACATGGTGTTTGAGGAACTGATCTGGAAAGCCCATCATTGCATAAATTTGAGTCAAAATTTAGGCATTCCAGTATGGTGGGGATTTCAGAAACCTCTTTTTGTGATTCCCTCACTACACCTTGGCTTTTACACTTGTCTTTTGATTTCACCGTTTTATTAAATAATGCCTTGGACTTCTTCAAGCTCCCATTCGCATCGTTTATCTCATCGCTGCTAGACGAGGACAGATTTTTAACGTCCATATAAACAGGCACCAGCTTCTTGGTATGGTTCTTCTGTTTAAAGTAGATCTTGGTTGTCATTTGTCCGGCAAATCTTTCTCCACGAGCAACTATCTTCTGAATTTTCTTGTCCACAATCTCTTCAGATTCATATGTCTCTTTGAGTTTTTCAAACAATCTGTCGAGTTCTGTTTTGATGGTTTCCAAATTTAAAGTTAAACCAGACTCGTTTTCCACTGATATTCTAACCCGTGTGCCCTTGGGTAACTTACTTGTTCTTCCTTTTGACGTTTCAGGTTCCATTTCTGTAGACACGACACCAAGGCAGGTTTCTTTTTCTCCTGATGTTTCTGGTTTTAATCCTGAATACCTTGAAGACATTTATTCCTTGCTGTTGTTCCACTGCAGTCCTGAGAACGAGTGAGGCTCCTATCAGTTAGTCTAAGTGTAGAATGTGGAATGACGTCACAGACCACGCCCACACGTTGTTGTTAATGTGACGTCACGTGTCCAGACCCGGCGGCATGGGCGGGCATTGTGGGGCCGTGCCCGCCCATTGAGGCGCACGTGCCCGCCCTGGACTGGCAGCCGTCTTTTTTTTTTTTTTTCTTTAACTCAGCGTAGCCAGCTTTCTATTATTCCTTTCTCATTCTGTCAATCATACAGTTCAACCAATCAAACCGACGACTAAAGACAACATCCAATCAAACAACAGAGGGGGCGGGAGTCGCGGGACACTGAGTCAAACATACTTAACGTTCGCACATGCTTTAAATCCGCCTGGTCACCAGCCAGTGCGCGTCGGTATGGATATTCGGGCTTATTTTCAAAGCAATAGAAGGACAAGTACTGAAAACAGAGCGAATGAGAGTGGCCAGGGAGCAGTTTCTTCTGGAAATGTAAGCAAGACAG
>NW_015150767.1:166083-167315 GCF_000732505.1 Cyprinodon variegatus | reverse complement strand
AGTTGATATCTGTAATTATATATGTACTCACATAAATATATTTTAGATGCCAAGAATTGGATTTCTGGATTCTGTAATGTTATATTCATTTTTGATATCCGAAACAGTAATTATGAGTTATGATTAGTAACTTTATTGTGGAGATCTGAAATTAGATTTCATCCTAGTCAGAATTCATTTTAGATAGGACGAATGTTATGTTAGATATCTGGAAATAAAAGCCCAATAAACATGACGTCATTTGTACTAGTACGAATTACATTTTAGATATCTGAAATGTTCATTTTGACTAGAAAGAAATGCATTTGAGACATGTGCAATATATATTCATTCAAGCTAATAAATGTCAAAAAGGCCTGCCATACCGTTGTCTAACCACCTGCCTGTTTTAAAAATAGAACAGGCAGGGACTCGTATCCTGCTCTGCAGTAAATATAAAGTGGAGGATTTTCGTGAATTTCTGAAAAGACCCGCCCTCTCCTCTTAAAATTAAAATGAACACAAACTTTCTCTTCTCATTTTCTCCACCCTGCCTGAGAAAGAGGAAATAAAAAAGCCCGAACAGATTTAAGACGTTATAAACGACATCGTGACGGGATTCCTTACGTCCTCACTTGCCACTTGAGGCCAAATCTGTCGTGAATAAGCAAGGCAAAATAGAAATGTAGAACTGTTTGATTGAATCTGTGTATTCTAGGGATTTTGTAATTTCATATACATCTAAACAATAAAATGAAATGAACAAATGCAGTTACACTACTGTAGAACCCAGAAAAAAAACATCTGTAGAAAACTGAGTTACTAGCGATAATTTTCCTTAGATAAATCTCTATGGCAGAATCTGTACTGAAAAATATGGCTATATATTAGGAGTGGAACGATTCACAAAATCCACGGTTTGGTTCGATTCACCGTTTCGTGGTCACGGTTTTCGGTACGGTTCGATTCGGTATATGTTGATTGTTACACCGAAATCCCATAAGAATGTATGAAATTAATGAAAAAATCCCCCAAAAAATAATGGATTGTAATTATTTTTAATGATCCGCGGAAACCCTGGATCATCTCCGTATGTTTTGCTGCTTTGAATTTAATCATCTTGCGCATGCTCTCTACCATCTCCAAGGGACTCAGAGGGGAGCGTATGGGAGCGACGGTGGAGGCTGTAGGCTTTGCTTTGTGCAGCCGGTCTGGAGCGCAGCGGGGGTTGCTGACAAAGTATGTGGGATTTC
>NW_015150767.1:137561-163514 GCF_000732505.1 Cyprinodon variegatus | reverse complement strand
AACTTGAGTTTCTTTTTTATTTTTTATTGCAGTTTCCATTATCTTTGTAATTACAATTGGATAATTAATGGAAACATAGCTATTGACATCTACCAGGACTTTTTAATAAAAAATAGCTCTAGCTTTTAGCTGGAAAACAGAAAACTGGGTCATATGGACTTTAACTTTTCTTTTTCTTAATGTTTCATCTATGAATCATAGTTTATGTTTTTAGGTGATCATTTTATTTTTTTAATGATTATCTTATTTATAATTATCCATTTGTAATCTATTAATTGACCTACATTCATTAATCATTTAATTACCTTTGTGCCATTGCAATGTACTTTTGTGTACTTTCTGTGTAATATAGAGAGAACTTTGTTTCATTATTTCTGCGGGTAAAGAAGACATTCTCCGAATGGAAAAGTTTTTGAAAAAACTATATGAACGTAATACAGAAATTAAACTTTGAAAAACTTGCAAATAAAACAAAGCAGCTCAAGAGCAGCTTTGAGGTTTACATAGATTCACGTATTTCAATTTTTTTTTTAGATTTTTAAAAATCTCATTCTTTTCAAGTTGCATTTTCTTCAATTCTCAGGGGCGAGTCTTCCTTTGAACTGAGAAGCAAAGATGCATTTTTATTCATCTCTGTGGACGTTACCAATGTTTCTATTTGCTGAGTGCTTGAATGGGGCTTAAAGAGAAAAGAATCTGATCTGGGAAACACGATTTGACAAGAATGCAACTTGTACAACTAAAAAAAAAAGCTAAGCAACATAAAATATGTAAAAAATATAAAGTTTGAATATTAAAATTAGAAAAAAATATTAAATGAAATCTAAATATGAGTTTGTTGCTTGCAACAATAAGAGAACAAAAGTCATTCCATACACGTAGAGGACTTGGTACTGAAATGGCCACTCACTAACCCCAGACTCTAAACCATGTAGAGAGATTGTGGCCATAGAAATCTCTCCCTGTATGATCCCACCTGGTAAAACGATTTAAAAAAAAATCCACCAAATGTATCACTGGATGTGGAATAAGCAACAAGTTTCTTATCTTAGTCAAAAACCTAGAAAGTAATAAAAAATATACACTTTATTGTAAAATACTCCTGTAGAGTCACTGATTATAAAATCTGTAAATGCTTACATGATGTCTGGTAAAAAAAAATCTAATATTCAAATAAAATTAATATATCAAAGATCCATTAATAATGTTTTTCCATAATCAAAAAATAGATACATTTCAAGTGAAAAATTTGAAAGCAGACGTCTGGGTAAAAGAAAAAAAAAAGGCAGGAGGCACATGTGCAGTTTAGCTAGGTCAGCTTTGTTATTGAAGCGCAGGGCTGCTAGGTTGGATCACCTAGAGGTTAAACGTGAGATCGACGCTCTCGCCGGGTTTAATGCTGACCAGCTTAGTCTGTCGCTGTGAATCTGGCAAACTGGCAGTGATAGCGTACGTTCCAGGTGACACCTCAATGTAAAAGTCTTCACCCGTCGCAGAGACAGAGGCCTGTGGAAAGGGAAACCAAACAGAAAGGATTTTTCTTTTATCCAAACAACATACACAGTAATGTAGTTTTAAGCTGTTTGTCACAGTAGGAAATTCAAACCCCTTTTTTCCCAATTTCATTAAAGGGAAACGCATTTTTTTTTTACATTTGGCCCTTGATTTTACGTTATTACATCATGTTCTACTCACCCACGTTAGCTTTGTGTCATTTGGAGCTGTTCAGAAGATATTCCATTAGGTTATAACCAAGTAACGTCTTCCTATTGGCGAACGACTTGAAGGCACAAACTAAACAGTTCTTAATTTATTCTTTATGGTACGCCAGCATTCATAACATGTAGGCGAATCACTGTCCTCCAGACAACCGCGGTTATATTTTTTTATGTTTATATCTTTAAAAAACGAAGCGTCGCGTGTATGACGTCATCCGCATGCGCCGGCTACCATTCCTTCATCCTGTCCGCTGAACTGCTACTAGTTTTACTCACATGCCTGGTGATGTCTAGTGCTACTACCACAGATGATCTCGCTCTCCAAATGGAATTGAACGATTCAGATTAGCTAGTCAAATGAATAAAAGGGGTAGCACGTAGCCGCCTGTGGCCCGGGCTGCTTGTCACAACTCCAGTCTGGCGCGCGGATGATATAACGTAAAATCAAGGGTCCAATGTAAAAAAGCCTCTAAAGCTTAAAAAAAAAGAAAAACAAAACAAAGCAGAATAACATGAAAAGGTTTTGATCACAGCTGAGTCTCACACTTTTCCTTCTCGGCAGTGCAGATGTTGGCCCAGCTCCTGGTCGTGTGTGGAACCTGGAAATGTGGTTCTTTTCAGCATCGCTGGGCTCGGTGCAGCTGCCAGACTCATAAAACCTCTGCATTGAAAACAAGAAAAAAAAGACAATGTTTGGTCCTGTGTGTGTCTGGCTGAAGGTCTACAGTCTCCCAGCTGTATTAACTTGTTCACATCTTATATTACACCTAAAAGTGAGGACAAACATGACACAGTGCATGTCATATGGAGTGTATTTTGTTCAATTATTGTTGCAAGCACAGATGTTTTGTAAATGGAAAAAAATCCAATCAAGAAATTACACTCTGTTGAATATTTTATGTTTTGGTTTTTCCTAAATTCAGTTTTATTTCCAAATTTATTTTCTCAAATTACTTTTTTTCTCATTTCTTTTGCAGTTTTTTTTTTAGTTTCATATGTATTTATTTATTTTTCTTCAGATTTCTGTTTTCGAGGCTGAGTTTTACATATTGCATCCTTTTCAAACTGTATATTACAGATCACATTCCCTTCACTTCTGGGGGCGGGCCTCCCTCTGAAGGAGAAGTGAAGATCCAACGCTATTGGTCTGCATGGATGCTGGTAAAATCACTTTTAGTGGTCAAGAGCAAGCGATTGTAGTGGGCTTGAAATAAAAAAATGTGATCTTGAAAACGGAACTTGATAAGATAAATGCATTTGGTAAAATTCAATCTGATAAACAGAAATTTGAAAAAAAAAAAAATAAATAAAAAACAAAGATCTGTGAAAAAAAATCTGTGAAATAAAATTAAAAAAATGTAACAAAAATAATCTGAAATCACATTTGAGGAAACAGAAAAGTTACTCTCACAACCATTTTCCAAAGTTTTATGTCTGTATTACATTTTTTTTTTCTTTCCATCTATAAAAGAGTCTATATTTGTGAAGCAGCGATAAAACAGCTGGTTTTCAAATTTGCTAAAATCTTTCATTTCCTCCTTTATCGTATTTTGTCTGGCTTCCATTTATGCCTATCAGTTACAGAGGCTACAATGTTCAAATGTTAAAGGTTTAGTGGAGGATTTTCGTTAATTTTTGAAAAGACCCAACTTCTCCACTTAAGAAACAAATGCTCATGCACAACTCTGTACCCACTCCTGAGAGCTAACGCCTATTAAACGTATGCGAGAGCGTGCACAAGCCCATTTCTCCTCTTTTATGCTCTGCTTAAAAGTTGCAGTTTGCATCGACTATACAAGCTTACTTACCAAAAGAAGATTTGCAATTTTTCCACTACGTCAGACTCACCACCAATAAGTGAAAATGGGAATGAGCAAGTAGGACGGCCTTACGTAAACATAACACCAGAATGATTGACAATTAGGAGGACCACTTCTTTTGATGATCCACCCGGAAAAAGAACTTCCTCCACTATACCTTTAATGTTTAAAACATCAATTTCCTTCCAAGTCACTGTTATTCACTATTTTATATTGTATATCCATACAATCACAATATATTTAATATTGTTGATCGAAATATTTAATTGATCAATAATATTTTTTGCAAGGCAAAGTAAGCTTGGACTGTTTAGGATCTTCCCCAACCTTGCAATGAAAGCTCGTCTTTGCCATGAAGTCTGCAATAGTTGTAAAGGCATCATGAAGGTCATGTTTTCTCTGGAGGGGAAAATAAAGTAGGAGTTTATTTGTCAAAGAAAAATATGATCTGACCAGTGGATGGACAAAAAAATAAAAAATAGGTAAGAATGTTTGCACCTTTGCAGCTACAAAATCATCTTCAGATGAGGGGGTCTGGGATGCAGCCGTGCTTGTCCAGTCGACGCTGCGCCTGGAGGCTCGTTCCAACACTTCCAAGCCCAGTCTGCCCGAGCGCCGCAGGGAAGAATCCAGCCAGGCTTGCCTTGCCATTAACAAGTTATTGTTACCTAAAAGACAACAGCAGGGGGGGTTAGGTACGACGGAGTATTAGTACGACGGAGTATTAGGGCCACACATGAAGAGAAAAAATATTTTTGCCATGACGAGATTATACTCGATATGTCGACTTTAAAGTCGTCATGTCGACTTTAAACTCGCCATTTCGAGAATAAAGTTGAAATGTCTTGTTGAGTTTAATCTCGACGTGTCAACTTTAAACTCGCCATTTCGAGAATAAAGTTGAAATGTCTTGTTGAGTTTAATCTCGACGTGTCGTATTTAAACTCGCCCTGTCGACTTTAAACTCGCCATTTCGAGAATTAAGTTGATATATCGTGGTAGTTAGGGGTTACCTTTACTGAGCTGATCATGTTTTTTTTTTTCTATTCCTTTTCATTACAACATGGCTCCAAAAGATTGGTGAAGATCTTTCATAATGAAAATCTGGCCATTCCAGTCTGCCACACAAACCAGCCTCTCTGGGTTTTTGCATTTTCCCTAAAAATCAATGCCGTTTTCCTCAAATAACGGGTCAAAGATTTGCAAGGCAGACCTATGGAATTTACACAGCAAAAAATGATTGATGTCTTTATTTTTTTTTTTTTGTAATACCTTCTTGTATTTTCCCCTCGTCTGGAGCAGGTCAGTAAGACAATCCTCCAATAAAATAAGAGGATTTGCGTTTTAAATAACAAACAAACCAAAAAACACTGTTATTAAAAGTGCATCATTTCAATTTTCTTATTTTAAGGGCAAAAATACCAATTTCACTGGCCAAGTTGTATATACCTGCTATAGCATAAATATAGCATTTTTGCTTATCTCTGAGATCCACTTTTAAAAGTGTTTTGTTTATTTTTATAATTTTTTGTAAAAGTGTTTTTTAAAATGTAAATTTCTTTTCTGAAATAATAATTTGCTTTGGAACTTGTAAAAGTTTTTTAGATTTTGTAAATGTTGGTTTTCACCTCCCGGCCACCTTAGGTAAACTCTTCTGACTAGGGAGTTTGAGCTGAAGGTGCATACTGATGAAAAACGACACACCACCACAAAGGTTATAACTTTGCTCTATGTGATGTTCACAGAGGAGTTTGCTTCTTAAAGCTTGCCATTGAAGCAGATCTTTGGCTTAAAATATTTAGAACAAATGTTCAAGCTAAATAAACTGGCCATAATGAGCTGGTTTCTAGGGGAAAAGCCAAATCTGATGCCAGTTTTAAGGAATTTAGAGAAAAATATGGTAGCCCCTTTTCACCAAATAAAGTATAAAAATGTAAGGTAAATGATACATTATAATGATGAGATATAAAGTCATAATTTTGACTTTCAAAGTAGGATTTACATGATACCTATGTTCCCAATTGGATTTCAATACAAAGGAAAATATTCAATAATGAATACCCTTTTTGAAACTATAGAGATAAAAAAAAAGCCAAATAATAAAGGCATAAAAAATATAGCCATTTACATAAGCAAATCAGCTTTTTCAATCTCTACTTTCATTAGTTAAATTATCAGCCAAATAAATGCAAAATAACACAAATATAACATAATTTGGCAATTTTTTAAGTGAGGGATTAATCTTTTGTGAAAATTATCTTGAAATCTAACGTAATTAATGCAAAAATATACAAATGACACTTGCAATTAGTATCAATGAAGGCAAAATTAGTAGTTATTTTATACAGATACAGCATTTGAGTATCATGACAATGAAAGTCAACATTATGACTGAGTATCTCATAATTAGGACATACCATTATTTTTTTTACTTTCAAATGGGGCTTCCATAGAGGTTTGATCTCGCAGCTTTAAGGCAACCCGTTCATCAGAGCTCCAGCTAAGAAGTTTCACCTGCACGCGCTGCTGTTTTCTACAGTGTCGTCATGACAACCCCCTGCTGCTGGGCCACGTAATGAAGCACCTCCATTAATAAAACCTTCAGAAAGCACCGAGAATAAGCAGAGCTACTTACATTTTCCTCAACTGTCATTTCAGCGCATACTTTCTGTTCAAACGACATGACAGGAAATTCGGCTCCTTTAAACCCAACCCCTTTCCGGAAGCAAAGGTGTTACGTCACTACACTGATCAAGGAGGCCTGGTTTCCATCAAATAAGACTGTTCATATTTAAATATAGCATGTACATGCTTTTGAAAAGGTTTTTTATTTTAGAAAAATTTTAAAATTACAACAGTTCAGATTAACATTTGATAAAAACCACCTCCTGGATGTAAGCACATGATTGACATATTTACCATTGCAGGGAAATACTTAGGGACTTCCAATGCAGTGTTGATTAAAGAATATAACTTTTTGTGGACATTTTCAGTTTTAGATTATTTCAATGCACCTTTTAATTGAACCTAGAAATAATTTAATGGATTTTGCTTCCTGTCTGTTGAATTCAAAACTGTCCTACCATTCATCATTCATATAATTGGTCCAACAGCGACCTAGAAAACAGCCAGGCCTATTCCAGCTTGAATTTATTCCAGAGCTCACTGTAGTGTTGTCACTATACTAAAATGCAATACTCTATACCCTAAAATATATTTGATATTGTGGGAACCCCCCTCTTCAATATGAAAGGTATGAAAAAACTCCCCTTATCTAATCTGAAAATGGCTTTTTCTCAACATCAACCCAGATTCTAATAGTTAAATAAGTTAGCAAATGAACAAAAGGATCCAAATATTAACACTTGGCAATACTTTATTCTTTTAATATGTGACTAATCTAGACATAATAGTAAAAACAATGTATTAAGTATCGACAGCCAAATTAATAATGTATCTGGATACAGCTTTTGAGTATCAATACTTTTCAGGGTAGCGATAATTTCAACCCCCCCCCCCGCTCTAAAGTGACCGAATGAAAGAGAAGACAACAGGTTCCATTTACATAGTTTATTTTTCCAAAACAAGTAGAAAGGAACATTATGCCATCAGCACACAGGCTCCACCCACTTCCTTGATCTTCTCCTCGGCCTTCCGGCTGAAGAATTTTGCCTTGACGATTACGGGCTGCTTGGGCAGTTTGCCTTTTCCCAGAACTTTGTAATAACCCTGTGGAGGAGAAGGGGAGAGAAAAAATTTTTAACACTGAGGAAAAACTGCTTTCTGGCTCATTTAATTGGGCAGATATAGAAACATTACTTCTGAATACTACAAATTTTAGTGGGGGTAAAACAATATTTCCAAACATCCTCCAAGAGCTTTAAATAGCTAAAATCAGAGGATTTAATCAATGGCAGCCAGAGTCCATTCAACTGTCCAAAGAGCTCGCTCACTTCATCACAACTTTCAAATTTACAGGAATATATTTGATCTCCTCTTAGATGCAACAGGTACAAACTTATCTAAAAATATACACAACCTCACCTTAAAACCATTTTTTTTTTTTAGAACTGAAGTTATTAAAATGTCTCTGCCTCATTCCACTTCCTGTACCAAGTCCTGCACTCAAAACTAGGGCTGCAACTAACTATTATTTCACAAATTGACTTATCTGTTGATTATGTTTTTTTTTTCAATTAATCAATAATTGGATATCCAAAAAAACCTTAAAGATTATTTTTTTAAATTAAATTAAATCAGGTGAAACTAAAACATCTCCCATTGAGGTCTGGATAAGAGCATATTAAAAGTTTTTTTAAAATCTTAAATGCAAAAATGTTTACCTTTTTTTTTTTACAATTTTGAAAAAAATTACTGCTCTAAGTGGGTTTTTGTCAGCTAAAGGCATGTTTTACAGCCTCTATACTCCAGTTAACAATTAAATTAGATCATTATTTCAATAATCGATTAATCACGATTATTAATCCGATAAATTGTTTCAGAGCTACAACAAACCGTTTCAACTGGATTTAAAAACAGTTTGATAACACGGCTGTCGTATTCTAACCTGCGGATTTTAAAGGTTGACGAATGTAATTATTTTTAAAATGGATTTTTGTTTGCTAGAAAGAAATGACAAAGATAAACACCTTAGTCTAAACAAAATAGAAACCTTAATAATATTGAACTTTATCTCACACTGGAGAAATTCACTCTCTGCATTTAACCCATCCCCTTGCGGAGCAGTGGGCTGCCTTTGTGCAGCGCCCAGGGAGCAGAGTGGGAGTTAAGGGTCTTGCTTAGGGACCCAGTGTGTGGTCACTGTGGAAGTGGGGCTTGAACTCAGAACTCCTGGAGGCCAAGCACAACGTCCTAACCCCTAGGCCACCACTCCCCACGATTTAAAATTTACGATTGGATAGTAAACGGAGGGAGGGTAAATTCCAACACTTTAGAGAATCTGAAGCCATGGCTTCTAAATGGGGGACTGTATGTATAAACTGTATTTATTGGCTAATGCAAGGGAAAAAAAAGACCAATATCAGACAAAAACATTGGCTGATTTATCAATCTACAGCTAAGGCAAATACCCTGCTTACAAACCCTTTAGCCTCACTGTGCTGTAGCACTTTTGCAATGAAAAATAAATAAATTATAATGCTTCTGCGGTATAAACGACCCATGTTTAAAAACTAAATCCCCCACAAACAATTTACATAAGTTCCAGATATACCCACTTCTTGATGAACAAATAGGAATTTAAGAACAAAAACTTCCCAGTTGATCTGGCCTTTAAGTAACAATGAGAGAACCTAAACTCAGTACTCACAGCGCGCACAGCATCGATGACAGGCGCTGGGCCATCGGGCTTCTTGGCATAGTTGAGCCTGGTCTGCTCGCTCACCAGCGTCCACAGTTTGTCCAGGTTGATGGTGGGGCAATAGGATGTATTCCTTTTCAAGTGGTAATGTCTCATTCCCACCTTCCCAAAGTAGCCCGGATGGCTGAGGAAACATTTAGATCAAAGTTAGCACCCAAATCGAGGAGCCTTTATATTCCTTTGCACAGGGCTTAAGAGCATTAATAGTTTAGAGCAACCCAAGGTGTTTTATATCAAACAACCCAAAAACAAAAACGCTCTACAATACATGAAAACAAATATTACAGGATGCCTTCTGAGTCTCTAGGTCACTCTAAAGCACGAGTCTCCGGCCCTGGTGCTCAAAATCTACTGTCCAGCAGATTTTAGATGCTTCCCCCTTCAACACAGCCAATTCAAATGACTGAATTACCCCCTTATTCCATCAAGTTTGTAAACAGCCTTGTAACAAGTCATTTTGATTCAGCTATGCAGGGATGCATCTAAAACCCACAGGACATTAGATTTTATTGACCAGGGTAACACACCCCTGCTCTACAGGTTATATGAATCAAATAAAGTGGTTAACAGTGTCAATGTTTAGAATTGATGGATTGAGAACATTTCAAGGTTCCATCACACTGAACCAATAATTTAAAGTCCTCTGAATAACATGATTGAGATTTTTTTTCTTGCTCAATAGCCAGGACCTCCAACCCAGGTCCTCTAGATCTACTGTCCTGATGGCTGTTGTTGCATCCCTGCTGTTTTTGGAAAATTTAGATTTCTCTTTCATATATTTATCCTATTCACTCACTATGAAAGTTTTCACTCAGTCCGTTTCACCTGTAAGACCACACAATTTTCTGCGTGACGATGTTTGTAGACAAGATTCACCAAAGCTTCTTCCCAAAACAAGCCAGATTTTTCTCAAGGTTGATTCATAACATGTTAAAGTTTACCAAAGTGTCTGTAATTTGTTTTGACTCTAACTACTTTCCATTCTTGTAAGTAAGGGGGGGACACACGTTGCTCAGGCAGAACAGGGCTGAATGCTGTGCCATTAGGGCTGTATGATGATGTTCTCTCTTTGCGAAGATTTGATAAAGTGCTGACTGAGTGAAATCCATCGATCTGTTTATTTAACTAGGGCGAATAGTTGAACACTTTCTCCCCCACTACATATACAGCAGGAGTGCTCAAGTCCAGTCCACAAGAGCCACCATCCTGTAACTTTTAGATGCATCTCTTCCTTCTCCAAAACACCTCAATTGAAAGGCTCAATCCCCTCATTTAGCCCTGCAGAGGCACGGTAACGAGCCATTCATTTGATTCAGGTTTGTTAAAATGGGGTGCATCAAATTTACAGGATAGTAGCTCTTGAGGACTGGACTTCAGCACCCCTGGCATACAACACTGTACAACCTGTCCACATCCTCCCAGCCAGTCTTCTAGCTGACCAGAAAACAAATTCAGCTTTTTTTTACTTAACGTAAAAGAACACTAAGTGAAGCTACAAGGAGAAAGTCAGTCAAGCAGCAATCTGCAGGCTCTCCTAGAGCACAAAGCCTGTTCAAACAAATCAACTATAGTTACGCTATAGAAAGCAGATGAAATGTATTGTGCATACAGATAATCTCACATCCTTACTATTTATCGAAGTTGATTCTGTGGTGATGCATACCACCAGCATTACCACGACCTCCAGGATGCTTCCTGTGTTTTCCTGTGGAGAGAGACATTCTGCTGTTATGAACAACTCTACACAATCCTTAAATCTTCACTTAATAAACAAAGGATGCTCACCAACACGACCATGTCCATGGCTCACGTGTCCACGGAGCTTCCTGGTTTTGGAATTCTTGGTGGGCTGTCAGGAACAGTATGATGGTTAACATTTACAGCAGTTATCTCTTCACCAAACGTCTATCTACCAGAGCAGACTAGATACGCTTGTTTGAATGACAGCCTATCTGAACAGTTCTAACGCATTCATGGAACTCATCACAGGATGCAGGTCTTTACGCATGCCAGGAGCTACGAGCTAGGTAGCTAACAACATCACTCACTAGCCGATGGCTTATTTCTGTTAGTATGACAAAAGGTACAGCTAAATTTACTACCAGAAGGGCTGTAAATATAATTACAAAAGTACGTGTATGTATATTTAGTGCGGGTTTTATGTACGCTAGCACAGAAAAAGCTGTTGACCAGTAAAAGTGCCTCGGCCCAGCGAAAGCCGGGTTAGCCCATTGCAAACTCCTATCAACTATTAAAAACCTACCAAACCATGAAAATAACACCCAGGAAAGGTAAATGATAGATGGGTGTATGTTTAGATACAGTAAATGTTGTATAATTTGTGATAACAAACAAGGATTGGGACAGATTATATATAAAGTCTCTAGCCAGGGAATGCATTGTTGCACCTACCATCTTGGAGGTTGGCTGAAAGAGGAACGGGATTTGGAAACAACGCGGTTTTGTGCGAGATTTGACCACCGACAAAGTTAGGTTTGAAAACCACAGCGACACCTAGCGTTCCATGGCTGACCAACACCCCTAACACGGTGTTTTCAGAGAAAAGTACCTCTGAGAAACTGGTTGAAAAAAGGATCTATACAGGCAGGCCTCATGTTTTAAATTTTCTCATGCTTATTTAAAACAGAGTTTTTTCATACATCCGTATTTTGATGGATGTTTTTAACAAAGTATATTCTCAAGGATAAATAACTAAAGTCTTTTATATAAACTCTTGAGACAAATAACATTACAATAACATTAAAAACCTAACACAGAGCTTAGGACTAAGAATAGAATAGCCCTAATTCAACCTTACCTGGGAAAATTATCTTATTGTCATCAATTTTAAATAATATAACGTACACAAAAATATACAATTTAGCATAGCTAAATTATAAGCAATTCAACAGTTTTGCACTAGTTTACGATAAATACACATCCAGTGAAACATTTCATTTCTGTTGCTGTGACCCAGAAGAACTTTACCTGAAATAACTGGAAGTAATCATTTTTTTCCTGACTTAAGCATTCTCTGACTTTCTGATATAAAATTTTTTCCCCCACTCTTTTTCACAATGTTCCTTCAATTTAGCAGACCTGTAGATACATTCTGGGTGTTCCCTGGGCCTTTGCAGCACAAAGACTGCTTCAGGCATATTACTGTACATTTTGGCATTGCATTTGGCATATTTGACCTGAGATGGATTATTTTGTGGATGTTGGACAGATGGCTTCATATTTGACTCTACAACAGAGGTTTTCAACTGGGGGTCCGCAACCCCTAGGAGGTCGCAAAACTTTTGGTTGATTAGACTGTTTTTTATATTCCCCCTGCAATTTTTTTCCACTAACTGAAATGTTAAATCCACATTAACATGAATTCAACATATTGTAGTAAACAGATAAATGGAGGCAGAAGATGTCTTTCAGTCATCAATGCACACATTCAGCGACACACAGGAGCTCTTTCACGCTGGGCACAGTTTCATTCACAACACCTGTCCCATCAACCAGGAATCAGAATCAGAAATACTTTAATAATCCCAGGGAGAAATTACTTTCGTTACATGACTCCATACGTAATAGATTGACTATAGGACCAGTTTGATATAACACAATTTCATACAATATATATAATTAGGGGGTCCTTGCTACATCTCACCATCAGTTTGGGGGTCCTTGGCCTGGAAAACCTTGAAGACTCCTGCTCTAGAATATACCTAGTTCTCCATCACTTGTCCTGTAACTGCAAAATAAGCTTCAACGATCATCCTTCCTTCTAAGACTATACTTGCTAGAGTGCTCAGGAAATTAGGTTTGCTTTGTTTCTTTTTTATTTCTGTGGTCAGTCATATTCTGAAACAATGTGATACCTAAACTAGTTGCAGATCGCATTTTGATGCAGCTTTGCAAACTATTATCATTTACAAGCTAACTTAGGTCTGACTTAGTTTTTAGATTTTTTTGGTCCCTAGCTGGTTAAAAGTGTTGCGCTGATGCCATTTCTGGGCCCAATAAGATACCCCATATCCGGCTGTGCAGCATTGGCTGATACCATACCATACCGTACCGTACCGTACCGTCTGTTTGAAATTGATGTGTGTATATATATGAAGAACTCCATATTACTTGAATGTAAAATAATTGCCATCATGGCTTTGCCAAGCTGCTGCCTACCTTTGTGAAGCAGGAAAAAGACGATTATAAGTGAATCCAGTAGAACTTTTCATTGCCTACCTGGAATGGGTGACAATTGAATAAACTTCTGATTCTCAAAATGGTATCAGTGCCCTATTTGAAAGTACTCGTAAATACTGTATCACCATTTTTGTACAGTATCGGGGCCCTGCCCGATACTGGTATTGGTATCGGTGCAACACTATTGTTTAGCCTTACAATACATTTGCATGAATGCTGCATCTGCAGACTGATATTAAATAAATGGAATAGTTTAACTGACCCTTGCTGCAAACACTTTCTAATTGTGTCAAACTGTGACTTTCTGCATGAGCAAACCGCTTGCTCTGATAACGCCTGAGTAATAGCAACAGCTCCACTCAGAGAGTCTTGGAGCTGATTTACATAAAGGTCTGTTATTCAAAGTCTGAGCTACCTTTACAGGGTGTAACATCTCATTGGTCAGAAAAATACAGAGAGGTGAGTTCTGGCCCACAAATCCTCCGACTGCCACATCAGCTACATCAGCTCTCATCATAGGAGGAACACGGCATCATCAGTGTGGTAAGATGTTTGCTTTAAATCTATTTAGATACTTGCTTGGAGGCCCAAATGTTTCCTAATTTTGTTTGCAAAGCAATTTGTAGAAACTAAAAGTGAATTTGTCATGAAAAGAACTGCAGTTTTGTTTAATGAGGATTTTATATGACTAATGTATGAATAAAGAAAAAAATAAAACCAAAAAAATACAAAATGTGAGATAGAATCAGAAGAAAATGACACCAAGGAAAGTCAGTACAGTCTGAGAAAACTTAGATGTTAACACTGGGGAAGCATATTTCCTTAACAGATGGTAAATCCTTCCTCGGCACCAGTGAATGTTAAGTAATATAGCCTGATATAGGAAGGAACATTTTATAGGATTAATCATTCATCAAATGGACATTTGGCAAGAAAAAAAAAAATAGATAAGAATTTGTGAATTTTAATTAAAAAAGGGCAATCAAAAGTTTTTTGACAGTAATTAGACTATTTTCTCCAATTCTGTGTCTTTTCAACTATGTCTTATACTTTCTTATAATTCCTTTCTTATAATTATTCATAGGATTGTTTTATTATGGAAGCATATTGCATTCACCTATTTTTTTTGAATTAATGAGATTATTTTTACAAAAATAAATAAAAACGTTCTCTTTCTGAACTAATGCTGCTGTGATTTTACAGTAGATCATCATAGTAGACAATAGTATTTTTGACAGATTTTTAAGCAAGAGGCACCTTTTATTCAGAAAAGCTTCAGCACGTTCGGTTTGTTGAGTTTAATGAGGGTTTAATTGGGATTGAGACTCCAGGAAAATCTCTTATATTCTCTTATATTTACATGCGATGCCGATCAGTTTGTCGACTTTGCGTAGACGCCTGCCCACTGGATGCTACTCATGGCACAGTTGATTCCCCCTTTTCTTAATATAACTGTCAATATAAAGATATTGAGAGGTGTCTGATTTTCTAAATCTAACATAATAATGTAAATGTATTTAGGATTTATATTTGTTACTTGTTGTTTATCCAGATACAAGTAACATCAGATATTTAATTTGTGATCAGAATATGAAACAACCTTAAATCAGAAATTCACGAGTATGATTTTATGAGGATGATCCACAAAAATTTCGAGTAATAATTTCAAACCTACAACTACAAATCATACATTTACGCGTAGAAATCACAAATTGACAATTGCAAATTATAACTACAGATCACAAATCTATGAAAACAAATCACTGTAAGAGGGTGAATCATAAATGTACAGGTATGGAACCAAAATGAAAGAGTAGAAATATAAAATTTAGGGAAAAGTCAGCATTGAGAAACACAGGTGAAGCACTCCTTTTCAATTTTTCAAAGCTCTATTGGTGTTCCTCAGTCCACCTCACACTGATGTTCTGTCCTGGTCTTTGCTTTTGAGTCCAATGAGTTGGTGAAGGGGTTCCCACAGCTTGCAACAACAATAGAAACTTGCAAACCCAAGGAAGGACCTCAGGTCAGCTGTAGTGGGCTGCTTGCTGCCAGCTGCCCACGGCTTCGATTTTAGCTGGATCAGTTATAACACCTTTGTTTGAAATGATATGGCCTAAGTTTTTAACTTCTGGCTGAAGAAAAAAGCTCTTTTTCATTTCGTCTTGAGGGCCTCCTTCTTCAAAACCATCCCCAGACGCTTGAAAAGCTGCTCATAAGTGGAAGAAAACAACTCTATCACTGTGGTACGGGAGCAATGACCGACTCAATGACTGTACGTCAGAGGAAAAAGCACTGCATCAGTCTTTGAAATGTAGCAGGCACATTAGAAAGCCTAAATGGCATTCTGTTCCAGTCCAATATACCAAATGGGTACACATTTAGTGTATTTAGCCATTTAGTGACAATCTGCTTCTGTACCTGGTTGTAGCCGCTTGGCAAGTCTAAGGTAGAGAAAAAGGTGAAGAATTTAGAAGGGGTCTTTGAGTTTACACGTCATTTTAGGTACTGAGGAGTAATTGATCCACTGACCTAAGAGAACGAAGCGGTACATAGGGATGTAGGATATCAGTGACACATGGTGGGACGAGACCATTTAAAGACTGAAAACTAAATAAAAGGATTTTTAAATGAATCCTAAAATTAACCGACAGCCAGTGAAGTGAACTTAAAACTAGGAAGATATGTTCAAACTTATGTGTCCCAGTTAAAAGTCATGCAGAAGCATTTTGAACTGTCTGTAAACGAGGAATTAACCCTTTATAGGTCAAGTTACAGTTTTTGATGCTGCTACATAACTGGACATCTTATTTTGGCATTTGATCAATTAAATGAACCCTTGAATGATATATTACCTACTGCAAATTAAGTTGGAAAAAAGTTAACAATTCAAGAAAAAAGATAAAAAGCTAATTGAAAAGTTAAAAAGTCAAGTTGAAAAAGTTAAAAAGCCTAGTTAACAATTCTATTTAGTTTCAGTAGACGTTCCCTCTCTGGAGCAGGTACAGGGTTGTACATGTGCATTTTTTTCTAAAGTGGAGACATGGCCTAAGTTTCTTTTCAAGAATTCGCGAAAATACACCACTATACCTTTGTATTCAATTACATATATTGACTGATGTTTACAAATATGTTTACGTAAACAATTGTTTTCAATGGTTTTTAACATTACTTTTTGTGGTCTCCACGAACATTTCTTTCCCAGTTAAATGTGTTCAAGCCTCTGTCCTATAAAAAAAAAAAAAAGCATCTTAAAGATGTTTGACGCAAACACTCACCGGTTGTGACTCTTGGTGAAGAGAGCAGAAGTATCAAGGGGCTAATGCTGACTCAGGCTTCCAACCAATCAGATCTCATGTGATCCCCCCCCCCCCAATGCTGGACACATGGAACAGCTCCATCCTTCTCCTAGTTTCCTTGCAGACATTCACTCGTAGACGTGTTCTCCTGGATATCTGAAGCTGTTTTGGATGTTTTTGGTTCAGACTAAGGTGAAGTTAATTATGTTTTGATTAGTCCTTTACTAGATGATACGCTTCTGTGAATAGCTGTTTTATACATGGCACCTTTCTGTGGTGTTGTCTCTTTTTGGTTTGTGTAAACCTTTACAGAAAAGATCCACTGATGTGCTTTTATAAAAATATTTCCTGCTGTTATCCTCATTATGTTATTATTATTTTTTTTTTTAACCTTTTTTACAGTCAAACACTGAGCTCACAGGGGGATTTCAAACCTGCAGCTGCTCTTCTGCTTCATCTGTTTATTTAACCCAAGGGGTCCAGATTTCCTGGCTATGGCAGGCCTGACAAAGAGACACCATGGCAACTTTCCCCAGAGGAGAGCCGCCCTGTTGCCACAGGGAGTCAGGTGCAGAGTGCAACTAGTGCAGGAGGCACTGACACCAGAGATGGGTCGGTATCCAGGAGCAGCGGGGGAGCAGGATGAAGAGCCGGTCCCAGCGGTGGAAAAAGTAACGCACAACTTTACTGTTTAGATTTAAAATGGTAATCTAGTGATCAGCTAATTAATGCCATGAGTTAAGTGATATTAACACAACAGAAATGGAGACATGGTGTTAACTCTGAGCATTTGTTTAAATAAATAGCTCACCATTTCTGGATCGTGTCTCTTGGAGAACGAGGCCGATTGGTCCAGGACAGAAAAGAGAGCAGCTTCTACAGGGAAACTGGAATCTCAGGCTGATAAAAGTGTCAAAGCTTTACTGAAGAGATTAAGGTAAGAAAGGAAAGTTTGATATTTTAGAAAATGTGGCTGTTTCTGTGCTTAAAGGAGCCAAATGTCACAGATGGTTTCACAATATATTAAGTAACTACCAAAAGTCAGATGACTGGGACTGTAGTCATTAATTCCCTTTATTTATTATTTACTTGGCCTTTTGCATCAGTGACTCAAGATTTGAATTGAACTTAACCCATTCGCATGATAAAATGTACCCAAAATCTAAAGTTTAAAACATTATTTAAAAAGTGCGCTTTCCTTTCGCTCACCCCATATTAAGTAATGCAGACCACCTCACTCTGTGCACTGCAGCACAAAAACTATAAAACATGACAAAAAAATGTTCCCAAAATGAATTTTTTCATCGATAGATTATTTTCAAAGTACTTAAAACTAAATGAAAGGGAACATGCAAAACATGCAATATCAAAACAACAGATGCAGAAGAAACAACTTACAGCTTTGTCTGAACCAAAGTTGCAGAAAGATCATATTTTGGTTTTTATAATGATGCTGATATAAATACAGATTTAAAAGACAAACACATTTTCATTTACTTAGGTTTAACATTTCTCTCAATTTTGTCTTAATATAAACAAACTTGAAAGGACTTAAATGTAAAATATCAGACCTGAGTTCACCTTGACTGGAGACTCGGCTTGACTTGACCTTCTTTACATGTGACTTGACTAGGGACCTTCCTAACAGTCTGCCTCCACCTCTGGTTGCTACTTATTTTTAAGAGTCAATTTTTGATTTCTTGATTATTACAATCATTAAGTATCTGAGTAAAATTTCTGGCTACTCTACCAATAAGTTTGGAGAACAAAATAAAAACTCACCAGAGACCTGCAGAGTTTATGTTGAGGCAGGTTTTCTTGTTTCTATACAAGCTTCATTGTTTCAATGTTAACTTCTATCTGATACAGTCACTGCAGGTCCTTGCGCTTTTCCTGAGACATTAGCATTACCTTCTCTAAGTTGTTTTTAGAAGGTTTATTTAAAAAAATCAACATTTGATTTGAAATTGTGCAACTGAGGGGATTTAATCGCGTTTGCTCAACTAATACTGATTTAAATAATAAGAAAAAAATGTAGTTTTCTAAATTTTTCTTAAAATAAGTGCATTTTTTTCTTAAATTGAGAAGGAAAGGGAGATAATTTGCCAATGGAACAAGACAATTTACATTTGAAATAAGAAAAAACAATTGCATGATTTCAAGTGCATATCATCTAATCATTTTATTTTAAAAGTAAAAATACTCATTCCATTGGCACATCATCTTATTTACCTGCTCAGATTAAGGGTAGTATAGTTGATTTAAGACATTTTTACTCATTTCTAGATCGATTTTGCAATGAATCTACTCTTTTACCTAAAATTTGAAGTTTGAAAAATTATGATCAACATTTTAGAAATTGTAGGATATAATGATATGTTATTTTTACTTGAATTGTTTCTCAGTTATTACTTTTACTTGAGTAAATAAAAAACATGGCTACTAGTTTAGCCCTCAGGTGTGCCTGGAAATGGTTTGCTTGTATGTGTCTCTGTGTTGCACAGTGATTCTCAAAGACAGCTGGAGCAAAGAACCAACCCCACCATGACCCCGAGGGTCAGGCGGTAATGGTCGGTTGGTTGGATGGATTGTTTTTCAAATTATCTGCAGGAAAATACTTTTTGACTCTTTGATGTATTTTTATTCAACCTCCCCTGAGCCAATTTGCACTACCACAATTTTCTGCAGAAGAGGGTGAATTATTACTGTACAGTGCCAAACAAAATGTTGTTTAGCAGCATCTCTTGTTAACAACTTAGATATGGCATATTTGTTATTTTATAAATAATCTGCATTGATATTAGTGCAAACAACTGTGCAGTAGTCCTTTAATTAAACTGGAAGGTATTAGGTTGTTTGTGTGTGTGTGTGCAGTTGCGTTCCTACACTGAGTTTATTTCAGAGACATGGGAGCAAGTCTGCTGTAGTTTCAATTTCATTTCAGTTTATTTATATAATGCCAATTCACAACACGTGTCATCTCAAGGCACTTTACAGTTCACCAAATCATCCAGTCAAATTGATTCAAAGTTTTCTGTATAAGCAAAACTAGTTGATTGCATCGCCTCATTGACTCCAATGCAATCCCTCACACTAAGCATGCTTGTAGCGACAGTGGAGAGGAAAAACTCCCTTTTAACAGGAAGAAACCTCCAACATTGATTAGGCCATTCTAACACAGGAATGTGCTCTGCTCTAAACTAACCCATGGAAGCCCTCACTGTGTATTTATGTCTTTTACTGCAAGGCAAACTTTTGCCTTTAGTATTTTATAAGTTTTTACTTGATATATATATATATATATATATATATATTGAACATTATTAGAAATGTCTTTGGGTTTATTATTAATGTAATTGACACTAAAATGAAAAAGGGGAAAGAAAGGAGTGGAAAAAGTTTTTCGAGAAAGAAGGAGATAGAAGTAGAGGCAAGAAAGCATAGTGATAAAAAAGTCAACACCCTTAAAGTCTGCCTGTGGAAAGAAAAAAAAACTCAACAGAAAAACCACAATATTAGACATCAAATTATTCTATTATTCTTTATAAGAATATTCCATAGAGGGTGTGGGGGCCCACAGTCCCGCCCCCAAATTATGAAAAAGAAACAAAGAAAGGAGTTCCTGCCCCTTCTAATCGACTGCCTTCTCCCTCCATCTCTCCAATTACCAACAAACCTAGTGCTATAGAAGAGAAATATACTCACACCATGATGCTACCACAGATATATTTCACAGTGGGGGTTCCACCGCATCAGGTTGGGTCCTTCAGATGAGATGGAAGTCCAATTTTTCTTAGGTTGTGGTTTTGCCATGCTCTTAATACTTTTTGGATGATAGATTTGCTTTTTTCAGTCTTCATAACGCACTAATTTTTTATTTTCTTCCTAAAACCTTAGGAAGCTAAAAGAATCTTAGGGAAAGTTTTGGATGTAGTTGTGGAGAAAGAAAAACAGAGCTTTAAACAAAATAATAATGTACCATTTCACGGGTGTGCATTACTTTTTGGTAGTCCAAAGAAAATGCATTGAGGAATGACAAGATGTGATTCCATAAAAGTAAAAAAAAAAACCCACTGGACTTTGTTTTCCAAGTTTGAAGACATTTCGCTTCCCATCCAGGACGGTTTCTCAATTCAAAATGTCTGAAGTAGCATTTAATTTCAGGTTTATAGGGTGGCATAAACAACAGCCTTGTTATGGCTTAGAAAACATGCGAGTGGTTGAATTTGAATTGAAAAAAATTTCCTGGATGGGAAGCGAAACATCTTCAGATTTGGAAAGCAAAGTCCAGTGGTTTGTTTTTGTAACTTTTTAAAAACCTTTTTCGGAATGACTACGAACTGAATGAGTGAGAATCGTCACCAGCATGAAAAAAATGTGAAAGCAGAAGGAAATGGTGTGAATATCTTAATAATGAGCTGGTGCAAAAACAGCCAAAGCAGTCCTGTAAAGAGTAGGTGTGTATGCAGGACAAGGAATGGATGTTATTATTATTATGTACAGGCACTGTTACCAGCAATACGGCACTGTTTGGATATTAGTTTTGACTTTGCATAAGAGAAAGTGGCACAACCTGCACCTCACAATGGAAAACAGCAGGTTGCAGAGAACGTCTGTCTCTGTTTGTAGCAGTAAGCAGTAGTTAATGTGAGGAAAAAGAACTTATGTTTGTGGTTTTTGAAAATACAAACTGTAATTATTGGTACAAAGGTGTTTTATTTCTACCTAAATTTTGCCTTTTTGTTTTTCTTTCTATTTCCATATCCAATACTCTTTAATTTCTCTCATTTATCCTCTTGGTATATTGATGTTTTAGAGGCTCTGTTACTGAAAAGCTTTAGGTTGTCTGAAACACTGCAGCATGAGTTTCTGAAAATAACTAGATGAGTTTTTGATTTGCCGAGGTCATAAAAAGTCTCACACCTTTGAGTTATTCTACCAGGATTCACCCCGAGGCCCAGAGGATTCTGGGTGATTCATCCATTGCTGTTGTGAGCCTGGAGCGTCTGAACTTCCAGTGTGTCACGTCGTCATCTCTGCAGCCTGTGGTGTCTCTGGTTCGACTGCCTCTCCAAGAAGACATTGTTTCTCTGAGCTGTCCTCTGCAGGTACACAAACTAGACATTTTATACAAAAGACAAAGATAAGGATGATTTGAAAATGAGAAGAATTTCTGAATATGTCCTACTGTTTCCTGACAGAATGGATTCAGTTTAAGTCAGGAAGACATTTTGGAAATTGATGATTTATCACCTAAGTATGGAGCAGCAGAGTCAGAAGATGAGTGTCAGGCAGAAACCAGCTCGACATCCTGGACCGAACCCTACTGTCCTGAAAGCTCCTCATACGGAGAACCAGAGCAAGACTCAGGCTTTGACTGTGAATCCAACCCAGACCAGCCATACATCCTTCTGGATTCCGGATCTGATGATGAAAAAAGCGATTCAGAAACCTTTTACCTGGATCCAGATGCAGAGCAGGCCGTGGTGATCAAGGTGGACCAGGAAGAAGAGGCGAATCTGGAGCTGTGTCTGGAGCTGGAAGAGGAAGCTGATATAAAATCTGAAGCTGATGTTTGTGAAATGGAGCAGGGTGAAGATCAAAGCGCTGATCTCTGCAGCGTAGCCAAACAGGAGGCTGAATCTGGAGCTGAACAGATAGAGAGTGAAGATTTTTGTGCCGTTTGCATGAATGGAGGAGATCTGCTCTGCTGTGACCGCTGCCCTAAAGTCTACCATCTGGCTTGTCATATACCTTCTCTAAGCAGCTTCCCAACGTAAGCATTGCAGGAACACACAGAAGTTAATCAGATGTAACATCCCTCAGGACATAATCACGTTTTCAGGATGTTTAAAGGGTTTTCGTCCATGAGCACCTTTCAGACCAAACTAAGATTAAACCAAAAAGGTCTCTCTATGATTTGAATTTTGTTTCATTATTGTTGCTAGCAAAAAACATGTTTTTTTAAATGGCAACAGGAACAAAAACGTTCTGTGTATGGACAGCTAAACCTTATTTTCAAATGACGTTTTTCAGATCACATTCTCTTTACTTCCAGAGGCGGGCTTTCCTCTGCAATGAGGAGTATAGACTAATTTCTATCTGTCTGCATCGATCTTAACAACATTGAAATGGTTAATGTGCACAGCAAGAGGGAGTGTTTGTGGTGGGCTTCAAGTTAAAAAAATGTGATCTGTGAGATGTGATTTGAAAAGATTGCAATTCAATTATTATTAAATCTGAAAAAGAAAAAAAAAAGAAAATCTATAAAAAGTATTTTTGAAAAATGTAAATATGACAATATAAAATTTGAAAAATAAATTGTGGTAAAAAAAGAAAGAAAAGAAAATCTGTGAAAACAGCAAAGTTACTCTCAAAACAATAAAAAAGTGCAATTTTTCAAAATTCAATTTACAAAATGTGTTCTTTGCTTGCAACAATAATGGGACAAAATTAATTTCTCTGCAGGATCCCTGATATATCTTTTGTGGCGGCGTAACTATTTTATTTGCTAGAATGAAAAAATTCCCAAACAGTTTATTAGGATTAATTTGTGGTAGAAGGCAGCAGGGACGGCTGTTATTCAATAAGTTGTGGCCAGGTGCACCTGCATGATGTAATAATCAGAGAATTTGACTGTTTACTATGCATACTGGTCACATTCCAATAACTATAGTTTACTCATGGCCACATCTGTCTGGGGTTGCTTCAATAAGGCTAGTTCATTCTAAAGTGGCTATAGAGTACATCTGTTCCTTTCACTGCCCTATATGCAACTATGGGGATCTTTTAATGAAACTAAGCCAAAAAGACACATTTTATATATCTAGGATTCAAATTGTTAGGTTGATTAGATTGCTGCACCATGCTGAAGTTATTGGATGGCATGATGTGCTGCTGGGTGGTACTCCTCTCCCACCTGTACCCATACTAGGGGTGTATCAGCATTGATCCATCATGATACATCTATCAAATGATTAACAATATAATTATATTAATGCAGAATGTAAATAAAGATCCAGATCCACAATAGTTATATAGATAAATACCCATGTAGATACCCATGTTAAGCCCTTGTGCAATAACCCTGTATCATAATAATAATCATAATAAAAAAAAAAGATTACATTTAGAAACTGGAGTTCTTTGGTCAGCATTTCCTACCAAACATCATTTATTCAGAATGAATTGCAGTGTAAGCAACATGATGACATCTATGTCATAATATTTTATTTACATTTATAAAAACGAAACAATTACAGTATTTTTTACTGACTTTACATTTACCTTACATTTAAAATGTATATTTCTCAAATAAAATCTATTGTTACAACTAGTCGTGGATCCCTTAAAGTGAAGCTAGATACGTAAACAAAACTTCTGGTGAAGGTTAAAGTATTCGACTGAAGTCCTTAATGTCAGGTAAAAAGGTGCAGTTTCTACGCTGCACTTAAGTACAAAAGACACATTAGGTTTTGTTTTAAACAATACAAGATAACCTAAAACTATTTAATAAAACATTCTATGCACAAGGACATGTTCAATTTTCATCTAAAGAGAACATAATAATGATTTGGTGTTGTTTTGTTCTAAATGAAAATTTCAGTTAGTGGGGTATAGATTGACTTTTTTTGGGCTCTGGTGTTTGAGTAAAAGTAAAAAATATGCAGAAAAAAAAATTAAGTAAAGTACTTATGTTTTTAAAAAAGATACATAAATATAACAAAGTATTTATAGTTAGGCACTTCACACCTCTGTAAAAAAAAAAAAAAAAAAAAAAAAAAAAGGCACATAAGGAAAAGCATTGTGATTGCTTAAAATTCCAAATAAAATTACATTTTATTTTAAATTTTCCAGATTTCCTGTGATTGATCCACATTTGCATCTTGGAGATCTTATAAGTTTTATAGTCACTTATAGTCACCCTATTTGACATCATTTAGATGTATATGCCACTAAGTCACCCGGGTTGCATACAATGTTTTTATGACAAATGGCGGCCTCCTTCTGGCGTAGTACCGGTATTTGTTATTTTTCTCATTTAAGCTTTGTTCTGCTTAATTTGGTAGTAAATATAGTATTCCTGTGTATATCTGCCATAATAACATAATGTGATGCAGATTATGTCACTAGTTATGTATATAAGTGGTCAGCATATCAAAGCAATGGAGGCCAGCGAGTGAGGAACTCCCATTGTCCAGGATCAAGGATAAAAAGATGCAAGAAGATGCTTGATTAAAAGTGGGATATAAGTGAGAGTTGTGTTGGGAAACACGCTAAAACTGGAGCTTAAGCTCTGGAAGCAATAGGATGTAACTGTGAAGTTGAAAGACATGTCCTTGCTAATAGTGCTACTGGTGTTAGCAATGCTTTTAAGCCATATCCTACATTTGATCACCACGGTGTTGCACCGTGGGGTTGGGGTTCTATTTAGGCTCAAAAAGGATGATCAAAACACTGTCAGGACCAACACTTTGAGTATACAGCCTGATTTTAAAATAATCAACTGTGTTTTGTTCTATTTGGTATTGGAATATAGGATGATTATGCACCTTTAAGGCTTTTTTTGGTATCTTGATATGTTGTGAAAGTGACAATACTCATAAATCTGTGATTCCTAAACCTAAAGCAATGTAATTGTCTGCAATAGTCTGAAAAAACATGTGATTTTTATGTTTTTCTTAAATGTTTTATTTCTATGTTCACTTTGTAAATCGTCAGAGGTGACTGGGTGTGTACGCTGTGTAGAACCGACACAGATCCTGTGGAGAGCATCCAGTCCTGTGGGGGAGTCAAAGTGCCTTACACCCTCTCCGACCAGGACCAGAGGGTAGGTTTTTATAAACAGTCAGTTGTCTGGTATGTTAATTAACAAACTGCTGAAGTGAAATCTGATCTGACTTACAAGTAAATCTTTAAATTTCATTTTCTAACAATATTCCTCTTACTTTGTTTCTCCTTGCAGAGATGTGAGAAGCTATCTCTTCTGCTGTACTGTCACACACTCAGCGTTCCATTCCACGAACCAGTCAGTCCACTGGTCAGTCCTGGTCAGATTTACTGAAAGAAATCTGCAGCTTTACAGCTTGAAAAATGAAACACACCACCAAAACACTACTGCACAAGATGAATCTAATGGCATACAATACTTTGTGTATTATATACAAAGTAATGAAGGATTTAAAACTGCAGGACGCCTACAACACAAAGTAATAAGTACAACTTTTAATTCTGCAAAACCACATAGCAGAATCTACTCTGGTTTGCTCAACTGAATATAGCTAAACCAAAATTTATCAGCGAACTGAAGAAGTCAGACTTGTTTCAGAAGGAAAATATTATTTTAACATTTTCAAAGCTGCATCGTAATGAATCACAAAAAGTATGAAATGACTTGATGAGGCCAAAGAAGCTGTTTGATCATTTAATGAAGTGGTTGCTAAACAACAACTAGGGGTGTCGTGAGAAGATTTTCGTAATCATTGGGATCCCTGAGGTATGTATATATATATATATATATATATATATATATATATATA
>NW_015150767.1:134547-137411 GCF_000732505.1 Cyprinodon variegatus | reverse complement strand
TATATATATATATATATATATATATATATATATAAAACATTTATTATGAAATTCATATATGGTACTTGAATATTCCATGTCAGGACTGATTGTGTGTGTTAAGCAGCAGGACCTGAGCTCTTTGCTGTGATTAAGTATTTCAGTCGAATGAGGAACTGGCTGTTCAACAGCTGCGTCTCTGCCAACATCGTTCTTGCAAAAAAGGATAATAGGAACATATTCCATTTTTAAAAAATAATTTAATATTAATTAAATTTCTTTTTTTTTAATTTAGTTTTTACATCTTCTAAATTGTTTTTGAAATCCCTTTTTTTAGATTAGGTTTTACAAATGGCGTATTTTTCAAATTGCATTATTTAAAATTGTCTCTATTTCTGGGGATAGGCTTCCCTCTGGAGAGAGGAGCAATGAAGCATTTCTATTGGCCTGCTGTTGTTACCGTTAGCAACAGCAATTTTATGGGTCAATGTACATCAATAGTTTTAGTTAGGCTTGAAGTGAAGAATGGGAAATTTTAAAAAGAATGCAATTTGTGTATAAAACTATTCAAAAATATACAATCTATAAAAAATCAAGCTTGAAAAGTTCCGTTTAGGCAGCTGGACGTGACGTTTTCTAGAAGACGTTTCACCTCTCATCTTTATGTCCAGTTGCCTAAAGTGAACTTTTCAAGATTGATCATGACTTGGATGACTGAGAATCTTCATAGATAAAAAAAATAAATAAAAATAAGTACCTTTTTAATTTTATTTTTATCGTTAAAATTGTTTTGCAAAGTTTAATTTGACATTTTACTTAAATTTTCATTTACAAAATGTCTTCTTTGCTTGCAACAATAAAGCAACAACAGTCCATACCCAACTTTGTAACTCTGGACTCAAAACGGGTATCAAAAACTGGTTACAGAATATTTTAAAACCAATTTGTGATTATAAATAAATAAAAGTAGATGAAAAGTATGACTGCGGCATATACTGGGACTCAGGAGGGGCTTTTTCGCATTACCCTTCGTTCCTTAAACACGACTGTCACTAAAGGTCGTTCTAAAAGCTATTGTTCTATTGTCTGCATGTAGGATGTTGTATTTTTAAACATTACAATTTTTTAACTTAAAAAAACATTTAATCTCAAACATGTGGATGTGAGTCAAATGCCTCTCCTCTTTCCAAATTCCATATAGGCCAGAAACTACTATCAGATCATCAAGAGGCCCATCGATTTGTCAGTCATCCGTAGGAAACTGGACAAATGCAACACTCTCCATTACTTCACTGCAGAGCAGTTTGTTGATGACATCTTGCTGATGTTCAAGAACTGCGCTACTTTTAATTATGTAAGTTCATTGTTAGAAAAAAATGTAGCTTCCAAGAAGTGAAAATGTTCAAAGAGCAACGACAAGCTGAGGTTCTCTTCCATTGGGTGAATGTCTATTTACAGAGAATTAGATCATGTCGAGCTGTTTTAATTGTTCCTCTGTTTGTTGTGCGCAGCCAGACTCAGAGGTGGCCCAGGCTGGCCGAACCCTGGAGGTGTTTTTCCTGAGCAATCTGAAGGACATCTTCCCTGACCGGACATTCCTGTCCGCCAGCCAGGACAGGATGAACAAAGCTCGCAACCGGTGGCTCAGCAGGAAAAGGAGACACGTCTTTAGTGGAAGAAAATTCTACCTATAGACTAAATCTCTTATGTTCTATTAAGTCTACTAGTGTAAATCAGCAAACATGTACTGGTGTTTATGGGATTTAAGATTTTGGGGGAAAAATAACTCAACTAAACTTATTTACAGAGTTTATTTACTCATATGTGTGTTTATAATTTTGCAAAACATTTTTACAAAAGTGTCCTCTCTGTTTAACAAGAAAGCCAGTCTGTTTAACAAATGTGCTCTATTTTTATAATTCTGCTTTTCAACAAGTTCATTTTTTTCAATCAGCAGAAAGTTTCTTCTTAATGTTTGATCTTTGTGGCTAACAGTCATATTTCCACCATCAGGATAGGGACTTTTAATACAGTCACTTGTTTTTGGTGAATACCAGTCACTGTCAATGGAAATAAAGGTCATTAGTGAATTCAGATTAAAGCATAAAATGTTTCCTTTGTTTTTATTTTTCCATTTTTATCTTAAAGGTTGTCTGGCTTATCTTTAATGAATTTAATTATTCAAATCAGGAGATTGCAGTATTAATAAAATGTTAAATATGTTGAATTTGACAATTTAGCAGCCATTTTCCTTCAAAAATCCCAGGCAGGTTGATGGAGTTGAAGATACCTTATTTATAAACTGGTTTAAAATGGCCTTAACTACATGAACAGAGACCAACTCAAGTGTCAAGTCCTGTAGTTCATTCCAATCTGAGGGGGCTGCAAGCTGGAAGTTTTTTTTTGCAACACAATTACAAAAGCCACAAAACAAATACAAAAGCCGCAACACAATTACAAAAACCACAACATAAATTTTAGGGCTATACATTTTATATTTAGGTCTAGCTTACAGTTGACTCAGAATAGTTCTCTACATACACATAAGTCTAAAATATACAGACTCACACACCTATACCCACCACAGTCCTCCACGGATTAATTTATAACAGATATTTATTCACACGGCACATCTAAACTGCTAGGCTCTAGATTAGATTAGCAGAATCTATCTTAGATTAGGTTAGTTTAAATACAAAAATGTTCCGTAATTAATTTGAGACCAATATTGCTGGATGGTTTGACAGCTCCAGAAAATATGGAAGTGATTGGCACCACCCCTGCCACATCTCCAGCAGGTGTCACCATTTCCTTGATATCTTTTTTGCTCTGGAGTTTTTAGAGGAATTAACAAAATGTTTGCTGACTTAAGGGACCAAAAGTAC
>NW_015150767.1:121598-134393 GCF_000732505.1 Cyprinodon variegatus | reverse complement strand
AACACAATTGCAAAAGCCGCAACATAAATACAAAAGCCACAACACAATTACAAAAGCCGCAACACAATTGCAAAAGCCGCAACATAAATACAAAAGCCGCAACACAATTACAAAAGCCGCAACACAATTACAAAAGCCGCAACATAAATACAAAAGCCGCAACACAATTACAAAAGCTGCAACATAAATACAAAAGCTGCAACACTATTACAAAAGCTGCAACACAAATACAAAAGCCACAACCCAATTACTAAAGCTGCAACATAAATACAAAAGCCGCAACACAATTACAAAAGCTGCAACATAAATACAAAAGCTGCAACACTATTACAAAAGCTGCAACACAAATACAAAAGCCACAACCCAATTACTAAAGCCGCAACATAAATACAAAAACGACAACACAATTACAAAAGCTGCAACATAAATGCAAAAGCCGCAACACTATTACAAAAGCCACAACTTAAAAACAAAAGCTACAAGACAAATACAAAAGCTGCAACGCAAATACAAAAGCTGCAGGGCAATTATAAATAACACAACACAATTACAAAAGGCGCAACACAGATACAAAAGCTGCAAGACAAATACAAAAGCCGCAATAGATATATATATAAAAGCCACAATGGAAATATATCCCAGACGGTGATGTATCGGAGGTTGGAGGACAGCCAGGAAATCAGAAACTAGCAGACTGCATTATTATTTTTGTGCACGCGGCAGCAGACTAGTAAATTTACATAGTCTAATGACAGAAACAGAGAGGAAATATGGCACAGAAACATGTTTCGGATTTGTCCTCTCATGAGTGACCCCAGAGCGCACCTCAGCATTTGGACACCTGTAACCAGGGCACCCTGCTCAAAAGTGAGAGCATGATGCCGCCGTGCACTTTAATATCTATTCGTGCAGTTTAATGTAATCATAGTATTTTAGAGTGTTTAGTGTATTTGATCTTAGGTTCTTTGTGTGAAGAATTGTTCAATAATGTTTAAATAGTATAATAATATAAGTATTTCCTTGTGGTTTGCATAAAATTATTTTGGAGCTAATAGAGTCATGTGTGACACAAACATAGTAACTCAGGTTCATGCCAGCTGACCAGGTCTACGTTGTTATAATGTTAATGTGAAGTCTAATTAGTAGTTTATATATTCACCTGAGAACTGTTGATGTCTGTTTGTTACAGATCCTGGTTGCGTGCACTGAAGTGTATATGACAATAAAGTAGTGAAACTCAATCTATTTACTTTTATATATTTTTTTGTGTTTTAAATAGGACTATAGGCTCATAGGTCTTTTGTCCAAAAAAATAACAAAAACATTTTCACATCACCCCATATTCAGAATTATTTCCAGAGGCCCTGTCAGTGTATCAACCTCCCAGACCACTCAGGTCTTCTAAAGTAAGTAAACTGAAATTCACTTACATTGAAAAGCTCCTTATCTTGCAGAACGACATGCAAAGTTAATTAATCTTTGACAAAAAATGATGATGTGAAAAGCCTGTTCTGTACTTTCTTCAAAGAAGATTTAAGATTCAAAGATGCCCGTCAAAATAGTTGAATATATTTCCTTGTGTACAAATCCCTGTCCTCTTTACTTGGATCGGAGAAATAAAATGTCATACTTTGATAATATTTAAACATAATTGGTCTATGAATGAGCTTTGTGGGAGCCAAAAGAGGCAACAGAATGTGTCGCTTTCTATTTGTAAAGTTATTTGTTGAGTTGAGGTTTCAGTTGAAATTTATTTGGTGTATTGAAGTAAAAAGGACTGACTACATATGCAAGGAACATCCATAGTTCACTGTATTGCATTGGTTTACATAACTTCCTTACAAAATGCATTGCAGTTTCGGACTGAAATGTGATCAAATGGATAGGAAAGAATTTAGACTGTGTGATCATCATCCCCATGTGTCAGCTTCTCTTTCCCTCCTGCAGTTCATGGTTTGCCTGAGTGTTTTCCTACCATTAGCGCCTGATTGCAGCTCTCAGATTTATGACTCTAAAACATATTTGAATGTGTTTTATTTCTTGACATTTTGTTCCACATAGATGTTGCTCATAGAAAATCAACAAACATAAAAAACAAAAATTGCATTATCGGCTAATTTATGCCAATTCATGCTCACATACTTGCTTTCACTCTGCTTTCAAAAGGCTTTCCTGTACTGCGACATGATCAGAGCTGAAGAACATGTACTTGGACTATATGAGGGTCATAAAAGACTTAAAAAAAATAATAAATCCATTGCAAGCACTAATGTAATCCGCTCTACCCCCCTTTCTAGTAAACATTTTGTCTTTGAATGAAGTGTGAGTCTAGCAGACTCCTGAAGGCCAGCAGTCCTGTGTCTAATGTTCAGATGAAGTGGCGGAAACCGACCATGAGATGTTATAAAGGGGAGGTTTTAATACTCCAACCCACTTTATTCAGTCCATTAAACCTTGGTCACATGTTGGCCTTCCTTTCTCCTCTATGGCTGCAGATCCCTTCTTCCCCCTTTCAGCGTCGTATTGTGCAGATGTTTCATTTAAAGACATCAAAGCATGCTGATTTTGTTATTTCGCTTTGAATCACTAATGCACACAAATCAGAAGAAGAAAAGCTCAGACACACCCGCCATCTGCAGAGAAAGGCTGCTCTGATAAGACCTTTAGCTATTTATATATATATATAAAAAACAACATCCATTAGCTATTATTAAGCTGGCATCACTCCTTAATCATCTCACAGAAGCATCATTTCAGAACACTATAAGATTTATAGTCCTTTAAAAGATGTTTAGTAAGATTCGTTGCAGTTCTTTGTGTGATTTGTGAACATTTAGACTCATTACCTCCCCACCAGCCTTGATAAGATACTGCAATAAAAAATTTGCCTGATTTTGGGCAGGCGAGTATATTTTGATGCCCAGAAAGTCGATGGTTTATGGAGTGAATTTTTATCTGATATATCTCCATTTCATAAATGGAAATATAAAAAAAATTTAATAAAAATAACATAAAAAATCCCCCAAAAATTACTTTTTAATCAAAAAAGGTTTTGAGAGTCACTTTGCATTTTTTCTTAGATTTATTTAAAAAAAATGTAAATCTTAAAATTTTAATTTCTGTTTTACAAATTACAGATCACATTCTCCTTACTTCTATGGCAGGCTTTCCTCTGGATTGAGGAGCAAAGACACATTTTTATTGATCTGCATGGATTTGAGAAACATTTTATTGGTCAATTTGTGGAACAAGAGTGAGCATGTGTATTGGGATTGAATTAAAGAGAATGTTATCTATAAACCCAAAATTGAAAAGAGTGCAATTTGTAAAACTCAATTAGAAGAATTGAAATTTGAAAACAAAATTGAATATACAAAATCTGTAAAAAAAAAAAAAAAAGAAAAAAAGAAAACAAATTTGGAAAAACAAAATGTAAAAAAAAATCCTGCAATGGACTAGCAAACTGTCCAGGATTTACCCCACCTCTCGCCCATAGACAGCTAAAAATAGGCACCAGCTTGGGATAAAGCATGACAGAAAATGGATGGATGTATGGATGAAATAAAATTTGAGAAAACCACAGAGATAATAAAAACATTTTTTTTTTTTTTAAAAAAAAGGCCTTATTTTATTTCTAGATAGCATTTTTTTATTTGCATTTTGGTAAGGTACTCTTTGGTTGAATGGAACCAGTGTTCTCCATGATAGTTTATAGCATGCTGTTAGGTAAGAAACTCAGGCTGCTGAAGCTTCTTAGTAACTCATGCTTTACAGCTGTCTTCATATTTTTGAAGCTATTAAATTTTTTTTTTTTATGTTGTAGCCTAACTTCAAAATTTTAAAGTTCCCAAACATTTTATCCCATGTGCTGATGAAGGTTCTCAGTCATCCAGGTCAAAGTCATTCCGTAAAAATTCAAAAAATATCCACTGGACTTGGTTTTCAAGATTCAAGATTTCAAGAATTGAGAAAGCTTCCTGATGAGGTGGCGAAACGTCTTCAAATCTTGAAAACCAAGTCCAGTGGATATTTTTTGAATTTTTACGGAATTTTATCCCATGATCCCAAATATAACAATAAAACAGATTGGGGAGACCATAAAATGCATAGTTTCTATCCTTTCTCTTTTTTGTAAATACGTAGTAAAACAACATTAAAATTGTTGTTTAAAATTAAATATATTAAAATTATATATTGAATTATAAAATTATATAATTAAAATATATTAGTTTAATTATATATCATTAAAATTATAAATTGTATGATATTTCATTATTCAATATATTGTTTCCAATGCAATCTTAATTGTTTAATTGGAGATTTCGTTATTTTGTTGCGCTTTTTATGATTTCATTGCATATTTAATATAAAAATCATACATTCATGATCCCTTCCCCAGACAAAAAGGAGAAAAAAGGAAAGCAGGAGAAAAGGAAAAAGCAGACAAAAAGGAGTGTGTCATATGGCCTGGATTGACTTATCATAGGTTCCTCACCCCATCCATCCAGCCCGGGACATTTTAGACCTTCAAGATGTTTATGTGGATTTTGAGGAATGTCTGACTAAACCGGGGCAAACAGTTGGAGGGCAGTCTTAAAGGGACGCAGGCTTGATAAGTATAACAGCTTCAAAGTGTCCAGAATGGCAATAACATCAGAATGACCGATAGCTGCCGTCTAAAGCTGCTTTTGTTGTTTCTTTCTTTCTTTTTTTTTTTTTTTACAAAAATGAGGACTGTGTTTTTTTCCATTAAGCCGAGTCAGCATAATCTGTGTTTTTTTGGTGTGTGTTTTATTTTATGTTTATCTTAAGGGGAAAAAAGATGAATGAGCTCTCATTATGTTTATTTCCATGCAGGGACCCCTTTCCTTTCATCTGCAGTAGATGGAAATCCAGAGAGTCTTTAACTATTTTAAAGCTTGCTCATTAAAAAAAAGATACTTTCTAAAATCATTACCAGACTGTGTAATTTCATGCTGTGTGATGTTTATCAGTCAAGGGTTTTATTTTTATTCCTGCATATTAAAAGCCTAGAATAAAGCTGGGCGGATAAAATTTTCTTTTTTAGCTTAATTCACAACGCTCTAAAGTAAGAAATAGTAAAATACTAAACTTAGTGTTCATACTATGTAGTTAATGCCTCCCCCAAAAAATGGCACTTGTGTATTTTTGAAATGGTCAGAATATCACTAAAGGGGCCAATTCTTTTAGTAATTTAGAAAGTGAGAAAATTGTTTCACTTTCATAACAGATTTAACATATAACAGTTAAAATATATGAATAACAAGTGAGACTTAGAATAGAAGTTATTTTCATTGCACCTACCTTCCAATTTCAGCTGTTTAACTCATTTTAAAAAAGGAAAACAGTAAACTTTCTCTGTTTGAGGTAAACAAGTGAAAAGGCTCAAGGTAAAAAAAATTTTTTTTAAATGGTTTGGCTTGAACTTATGTACCCTTGGTAATAGAGTGCAAAGTATTTTGAAAAAGTGTTTCTCAAAAGTGAGGTCAGGACCCTTGGATCAGAGGTTACTCTGGTTAGGGTTCTAAGATCCTCTACAGAATTTAATTATAATTAATGCACTAAGAACATTATTTATTTAGGCATAAAATCAAATGCTTAACATTTGTTGTTGTTGCTGTTTGTATTATAATGATTTTCACACACATTTACATTCTCTGAAAATTTGCCCTTGTATCGTCAGAACTCCACACCACAATTAAAAACACACATATAATCCTCCAAACCCTCACGTCTCCAGCAAAATCAAACTTTATTGCCAAGCAATAGGAATTCCTCTCAGGATAGTTTTTTTTTTTTTTTTGCAAATGACACAAACAAACCATCAAATGAATAAACAATGAACGTATAAACATTTTACTGTACATGTGGTAACGGTACCAAGAAATGAACAAACAAATGAATTATGCTTTTTTTCTTTCTTCCATTACAATGTTGGCCTCTATTGATTGATTAAATATTTTTAACTCACAGTGGAGATATTTACTCATTATGGGATTGTCCTTTTTCTGCTCGAGCTCTAGATACTAACTGTAAAACTGTCACAGGTGCCTGAGGTATGTGCAAAGTTTGGCAAATGGCTTCTAGAATTTTAATGACAGGGTCTTGATTGTGAAAACATCGCATTTTAAAATGGTAACAAAATGTATTTTAGAAGAGGTTGGTGCATGAGTTACATGTTGTGATCATTGTGCCTCAAGTAGGCCTACCATTTTTTTTAAATAAACAACTTAGAAAACCTTTATTGTTCTCATCGTTAAATGAATTTTCTGACATATTTTTTATATTTATGCAAAACCTGAATAGTAAAGAGCATAGTAAGTCTCAGCAGTATAAACACCCCCCCAAACGGATGGAAATCTGACCTCACGCTTCACTAAATATATGCTCAGTTTTGCAATCTGTGTGCACAGTTTAATATACTGCGCTGTGTTTTCCAATCTTTTCCAGCTGCTATGATTTTGTGGATCTTTTGTCATAAGCTTCATAAACTGTGTTGTTTTGATCAGAACAATTCACAGCTTGTAATATGGCTTATTTATGTTAGGCCGAGGTTAAAAGTGAGAGATGTTATTTAGATTTAATTCACACTGCAGGCAAATTCAGCCCACATCTGATTTTTTTTTTTACCTAAAGTGATCAGGTCAGGCAGTTTAAAACAAATGTGGATATTCAGGTCCGAGGTTTTCAAGTCACATTTGAATCTGACTCCTATCTGATCTTTTGGAAAGTGACACCAGGATGAAAGACTTTTGTGCCGCCCAGCAAGAAACGGCAGCAGTTATAAAAACAGACAGAATCTGGGATAGTAACACTGCAAAATCTGATGGAAAAATAAGTCAAGTGTTCCTGAAAAATGTGTATTTTCTCTTAATTTAAGCAGGTAGATCAGATGATTTGTCAAATAATGCCTAAACTGCCTTTAAAATATTGTAAGTATATCTATTACAAGCCTAGATCTTCTTATTCCACGTTGTTTTCCTTTCCTGCTCAAATCAAGGGAAAATACAGTTATTTAAAGATTAATAGACTTACTGATATTTCAGGTTTTGCAGTGATACACAGTAGAGAGAAACCATAAAAGTATTTAAGCATAATTGAAAGGTTTATAGGGATATGGAAAGCACTTTCAATTATATTCTCTCTGTATACGACCCTCCAAACAGAGGACTTTAAAATGCTGTGCAGTATAATAATCTGCCTCTGTGTCTGCCTAATTCAATAGCATCAAGTCTTCTGCCAGTAGAGTTGAAACGAGAGGCGGTAACATCATGGTAGTCCTAGACCGGGGCCAACGGGAGGCAGTGCCCCTGTAGAACTGGTCTCTTTTCTAAAGGCAAACTCTACAAAAACTAGAATAAAAGTTAATATTTATGGAATCAACTAGGCATTATGTTTTTTGTATTAATGCCACCTGTGGCCAAAACACAGCATTGCAGGATTCTCATAGCTTGAGCTCCTAAAGCCAGGCTTACACTGTGCCATTTTTTGCCCTTTTCGGGACGACTTTCCACTCGTGCGAGAATTTTCCAGTCGGCCCGACTTGACAGACCGTAGTAGCCACGTTTGCTCAGCCATGTCTTTGTGCAAAATTGCCAAGGCAGCGCATTTGACTCCAGTGAGCTTCATATTCCTCTTCTACTTGTCTGGCTTCCGATAGATGAGTCCCAGTAGTGCTATCTCTCTCCGGGGCTGAATCCAATGTGGTTTTTAGACGTGCGCTGTGAGCAGGTAGATCCGATCAGAGCGTCGGGCCACACATGAGCTGTGAACTCACACTGTACAGCAAAACCCTGCGGTTTCATTTATCCTCCCCGCCAATTTTGGGTACTTCACTGGGTAATGTCTCATTCTTGGTGGCTGCCACACCGGGACTGAGCTTCCTGGTCCTGTGAGGTCCCCACTAGGGGGTGCGCCCCCAGACTCCTTGGCTCTCATCCAAGTCCCCCTTGGGCGTGACTGGCAGTTGGCAAAGCCTATTGCCTTGCTGCTGTGCCCTATCATTAAAGACTTGTAGTAATGCTTATTCAGTACTATGACAAGCCTAAACCCAGACTGAAATGTTTTAAAGAGGTCATTTCCCTCTAGAAAAGGTTTAAGCTGAAAGAAAATAATCTTTTCCAAGACTTTTTAAACAAACGGTAGCTTAGAAATAGGCCTATAATTGGACAATGTAGATTAATCCAGTCCTGGTTTCTTGAGAAGAGGTGTTACTACTGTATTGGATGTTTAAGTTTAGTAGGGACCACACCAGAATAGACACTAAAATAGATAGTGGTAAGGGCAATGTGAGAAATGCAGGAAAAACCCTCCTTAAGAAATTATGGAGGAATAGGATCCCATGGGGAGCCTTATGGTTTCAGATCTGTTACCACATCTGTTGGAAAAGTGAGAGTCAGAGGCTCAAACATCGTAAAAACCACAGAGCAAGGAACTGCAACTGAAGGGTGAGAGTCAGGAGGTGATATCAGAGCCCCTGTGATGGAAACCTTTTCAACAAAATAATTCAAAACGTTCCTACAATTCTCAACTAAAGATTCCAAAGAAGAGATCAAAGGAGGGTTTATGTCCGTTTGATGACACAACATTTTCCAGAAATGTTCTTTTTTCTTTTTAACCGGGTTTTGGTAATGACGCTAGCACTCCTTCATGATCTGATGGGACACATGCAGAATGTCTATTTTTCCAGCTTCTTTCCGCCAGGGACGTTCCCTTTTGGCAGCCTTGGCCCTCTCAATAAACCAAGGCTCAGATTTAGACTTGGGCTGCTTTGCTCTTAAAGGAGCTACATACCGGTAGTCTAAGATTGCTTGACAGGACAGGTCAAACCAAGAGATGAGCTCATCTGCTCCAGAAGTGGACACCTCAGGAAAGGTTTCAACAGCATAGGGTGGATTAAAAGTCTGACAGCGACGAACATAGAAACAGGATTTGGTTAAATGCTGCTTTAGAAAATAAAACCAACATATGATCTGAGCAGCCAGAATGTCAGAATATTTCCAAATTAGACACAGACCAGATCTATTATGTGGCCTTGCTCATGTGTGGAGCCAGTTAATGACTTAATCAGGTTAAAAGAATCAATTAGTTCTAAAATAAAAATCCTTCACCAGCGATTCTTGAGGGCAACACACGTGAACATTAAATCTCAGACTCTGAGAACATAATCATAACTGGGAATTATCCCAGACAGAAAGGATAAGAACAAATTTATGAAGTAGTTATTATATTGAGGGGGGCACCATTGCTGATTTGTTTTTCTTGATTGTTGTTTTCTTTCTTATTTATTTTTTATTGTTGTGTTCTGTCCCTATAAAAAAATGCAAATGGTAAATCTCCTTTAGAACTGCCACTGGCTTACATATGTGATTGACGGTAAATGGTGAAGTCAGATACAGGCCACATTTTAAAGGTAATGGGAATGACAACAGAAAAATCAGAGACCTGAAAAAAATGGATTGGAGCATTAAGACCTGCAGAAACCGAATGCAAAGCTTAGTGAAGGGTGAGCACAGATTTTCAACAGCTTTGTGGATTTGTTCACCTGCAAACTCTTACTGTGATATTACACAAAATAATGAATGGGAATGTTAACATTTGTTTGTAGCATTAGCTCACTTATTCAAGATTTTAAAGTGCTTTATAAATAAAGTTTGATTGGACTGCATGCAAATGAGCTGAACTAAAAAACTAAAAAGAGGTAAGCTGTTTGAAACCAAAACTAACAAAACTGTCAATTTTACTATAAATATTACAGCTGGTAAATATCCTTGATCACAGCAGTGACATGTGGGGAATGTTTAGCTTTCAAAGGCCAGCACATAATTGAAATCCAACACAACTTTCTCATGTCCTGCAAGGCAGATAATCTGACTTCACAGAATAAACAGAGGCTTTCCAAAAAAAACCCTGCTGGCTCATGCTAACATTTAATACCAACAAAGCTGATGTTTCGTGGCAGTCTTTTTGATGTGGATGTGCTAAAGTTGTGTGTTCATGTGAGCACATGATGGCGTCCCATGTGAAAGCGGCTCCGCTCCAAGTGTTGATCAGCTCAGGATGAATTGGTTTTCTAGTTCACCGACTGATCAAAACCTACCCTGGATGGCAGGCAGAGCCTAGAAACTTCCAAGTATGGGAAGGAAATACGATTTTAAACAATCCCTTTGGATCCTAAGAAATCCCATCTGACAACTTAAGGTGAGAATAATACTTTTTTTTGGTCAGAATTTTTATTCTCCAACAGATCAAACAGAAATGCATCTGATTTATCACACTTATTGTGCTGTAAAAAGAATTCAGCTCCACAGATTCCTTCTACTTATTTCTTTTTTTCTGTTGGAAAGACGCAAATCTTTCACCACAGTTCAATGTCAGACAAAGGTCAAATGTCGTTTTCAGATAAAAATGTAAGACTTAAAGTGAAACGAGCTATCTTAAACAACTTGGCTCTTTGTTTAAAAAAAAAAAAACACCATTAATGTAATGTGTTGCTGTAGAGAAACCATCCAGCACTTGTTAAAACTCAAATGATTTTTTTCCCCACCGTCCTTTATATAATTGTTTACCCTGTAAACTGGCCACAGCAAAAATGATTGTGAAACACCGAAAAAAATTTCTAATTTAATCAACTGCTCTTCTCTAACCGCCTATAAAAGCAGACAGTAGCCTTGTTGTGGTGGGATGAAGCTCCACGTACGTCTCTCTGACGGGACGGGACGGTGAATTCAACCACAATGGAATGTTTTTAAACATTAGCAGCCTGTATAAAAGCAGAACACAGCATCTTAGGCTGTTTTCCACCTATTGTTCGTTAACTTTGGTCTGAATCCGTTGCTGTTTGTTAACATTAACTTTTTTCTGTGGTTCAGTTTCCTTTCACCAAAAAAACTAAAACTGTCACTACAAAACCATGCCAAGTGGTCAGATGTGTGCAGGGTTGGGATTACCAAATGTGAAGTCTTGGTAATATGTTTTATTAATTATCTACAATGTGTGCCAATTTTATGAGGACTCTAAAATGTATTCAGGTTATCATTGTCTGATATTAAGATTTTTTTTTTTATCTGAAATATTTATCTAAAAATGTCTGATTACAAATAAGGCAACAGAGAAATAATCTTTAAATGTTTCAGCATTCAGTCCAAATGCAAACTGGTTTTAAAAAATCTTCCTTTCTTTTATCCCTCGTCGTTTCCCTGTGTTCTGATTGGTGGCTTAAGGGACCTGGAGAGACATGTTTCTGAGTTCTGAATCCACAGAACTCAAACTTCTCTGGAATCAATTATTTTTGCTTCACAAAAATAGACTTTCAGGGTATATGAGACATAAACATTACTGAATGGAAAGAAGACAGTTTGGTAAACATTTCAGAGGCAGATCCAATCCGCAGGCCGTGTTATATAAATGCACTTGGACTCACACAATGTGGTCAGGTTGCTTTCTCTTTTTTTTGTCTTGTTTTAGCTCATGTGTTAACGATTTAAAAAGTTTGAATTCTTGAGACAAAAACAGCGCTTGGCCTGTTTTCCCTGAAAGAGAAGAATTAGGAAGAAATATGCAGCTCAAAATTTGTCTAAATTTGTATTTAAATGTGATAAAAAAAAAAAAAAAAAACATATCACCCAAAACAAGATCAAATTTAGGCATCTTTGAAGATGGACCCAAAGTGTGTGTGTGTGTGTGTGTGTGTGTGTGTGTGGGGGGGGGGGGGTTACTACCGAGGAAGTCAGAGGTCTTGAATTACTTTAAATCACAAAGGTTCCAAAACTTTTCATCTCTTTAAACTAAACGATAAGTGTTTGTGTTTAAAAGCGTTGGATTAAAAAGTTAATGCCTAAGCTTTAAACATCTTATGAAGCCTGTGACAATTGCTCAAAAATGTATTTTTAAGGAGGTCTGAATAGATTTTCAGCTTTTCATTTCTTTTACAATGCAGGAACTGTCAGAAACTCTGTTTTGTCCATTACGTCTATGCATTCTCAATGCGTCTTGGTGATTAATCCTGTATTGCTGGAAAGCAGTTTGTGTAACAAATGGGTCAAATTCTCTCTGTAAATGTCAAAATAAGGTAGTGTGATGGACGGCATCTCCCTCAGCTTGTCTCACTGACTTTGGAACCTACCTGAGAGTAAACTGCCTTTGATAAGCCACTGTATAGGAAGTCCCACTTCTTGAGACAGTAATGTTTTCTCTCTAGTCCCTAGTAAGTTTAGCAAAGCATTTTCAGGCTAAAAGCCAATTCTGATTTCATATCAAACAGCATCTCTATCATCAACTGAGAATTTTATAAACAGAATGATGAATATGAAAAATATGCTTAAAAGTAGCTAAACTGATTAGAAATGTAAATGTCTGTGTCCAACTATAAACCAGAGTACATTCAAGCCTCAATTTCCTCACTGCCAACAGTAAGGCTAATGTTCATGCGAAGTTCCAAACTTAACATTAGTCCTTTGAAAGGATATGGGTACTGCTGTCAGAACACATTCAAGACTGTTAAACCTAGCTATTTTGATTTCACTTAACCAATTTTTAACTTTTGAATTTTTTTTCATCTGTTTTGTCACTTCTCAGCCAACAGTGAGCACCAGAATTAGCATCAGCTGCTGCCAATAATTCCATCCAACCAAGTCATTTTCTCTGCCTTTATATAGAACCCCACTATCCTCTTGCACCCGGAGTGTCTTGTCTAGTTTCTGTCTTGTTCCAGAGCCTGCAGCCTCTGTGCAGCCTCAAGTCCTGTCTATTCCTCTGTGCAGCATCAAGTCCCGT